>NC_050444.1:17776534-18076534 GCF_903995425.1 Onychomys torridus | reverse complement strand
TGGTGTTGTCTGTTGCTTGTGTTTTCCAGGGTATATCTGACTTCCCTAGGTTGGAATTTTCCTTCTAGTGCTTTCTGTAGGGCTGGGTTTATGGATAAGTATTGTATAAATCTGGCTTTGTCTTGGAAGGTCTTGTTTACTTCATCTATGATGATTGAAAGTGTTGCTGGGTATATTAGTCTAGGCTGGCATCCATGGTCTCTTAGTGTCTGTATTATATCTATCCAGGTCCTTCTGGCTTTCAAAGTCTCCATCGAGAAATCGGGTGTTATTCCGATGGGTTTGCCTTTATGAGTCACTTGGCCTTTTTCCTTTGCTGCTCTTAATATTCTTTCTTTATTCTGTATGTTTAGTTGTTTAATTATTATGTGGTGAGGGGACTTTTTTTGGGTCTAGTCTGTTTGGTGTTCTATAGGCTTCTTGTATCTTTATAGGCATTTCCTTCTTTAAGTTGGGAAATTTTTCTTCTATGATCTTGTTGAATATATTTTCTGTGCCTTTGAGTTGGTATTCTTCTCTTTCCTCTATCCCTGTTATTTGTAGGTTTGGTCTTTTCATGGTGTCCCAAATTTCTTAGACATTTTGGGTCATGATTTCATTGGCTTTAGTGTTTTCTTTGACTGATGAATCTATTTCTTCTACCGTATCTTCACCTCTAGAGATGCTCTCTTCCATCTCTTGCATTCTGTTTGTTATACTTGCATCTGAAGTTCTTGTTCATTTACTCAGATTTTCTATTTCCAGCATTCCCTCTGCTTGTGTCTTCTTCATTTTTTCTATTTCCCTTTTCAGGTCTTAGACTATTTCCCTCATCTGTTTCATTGCTTTTTCATGATTTTCTTTCAGGGACTTATTGTTTTCTTCTGCTTTATTTGTCCTTTCCTCTATTTTTTATAGCGTTCTTCCCATTTGTTGTATGTCTGTTCCTCCACTTTATTTTTTATTTCTTCTATATAAGGCTCTAGCCTCTTCATGATGTTGCTTATCAGGTTGTTTTCTTCTGCTTCTTCCATTCTGTGATGTTCAGGTCTAGCTGTTGGAGGAGGGCTAGGTTATGGTGATGCTGTATTGCTCTTTATTTTGTTGTATGTACTTCTGCCTTGATGTCTGCCCTTCTCCTTGTGGATTCATTCTTGGTCTTATCAGTGCACTTGGTCCAGACAGACCTGACAGATTTAGAGAGCCTCTCTCTGGTCCAGATGGAAGCTCTGGGCTGGATGGGAGCTCTTTTCCAGATGGGAGTGCTGCCTGGATGGGACCTGGGGGCTGGTCTCTCAGTCTCAGGAAGTCCTTGGGTTCTCTATATCTTGTCCTGATGGGAGCTCCAGGGTTGGATGGGAGCTGGGGGCTCCAGTCCAGATGGGAGGTCCATGGCACGATGGAAGCTGGGGGCTGGTTTCTAAGTCTCAGGAAGTGGCTGGGGTCTCCCTATCTTGTCCAGATGGGAGCTCTGGGGCAAGATGGAAGCTCTGGTCCAGATGGGAGTTCAGGGGTGTATGGGAGCTGGGGGCTGGACTTTGAGTCTCAGGAAGTGCCTGGGATCTCCATATCTTGTCCAGATGGGAGCTCTGGGCCGGGATGGGAACTGGGGGCCGGTCTCTGAAAATGGCTGCGGTCTGGGCAGATGGGTGTGGGGGCAGGGTATGGAGATTGCAGGGTCTGCCTGTAGTCTTGGAAAAGGGGAACCTTCCTGCAGGGCCCACCAAATGGCCAGAAACTTGGGCCAAGTTGGGCAGGTTTTCTCAGGATGGCTGGTGCCAGGGGTGGGACCTAGAGGCAGGGGCCTCTCTGACTATAATACCAGGCACTCACCTCTGGTCCAGATGGGAGTTCTGGGGCAGGATGGAAGCTGGGAGCTGATTTCTAAGTCTCCAGAAGTGGTTGGCTACTACTGCTGTCTTTAGTTCTGCCTCTTTCAGCCACCTTTCACCATCTCCCGCACCTCTTTATCACATATTTATTTATTAAAGTGGCTTTGCACACTACACTCTATCCCCTGCAACAGCTTTCTATGCAAATACTTATTGTAAGCATTGTTCTGGTTCAAGGTTTCTGGTAAATGCTGGACTATCACTAAAATTCATCTCAGACACCCTGTTGTTGCCCAGAGTCAGGGTGATCTTGCCATTGGGCAGCACAGCGGAGGAGGAGCTAATCCACTCCTTGCAAGTTCCAGGATGCTGCAGGACTCCTTGCCCTTGGTGTGGCCTCTCCTGCGAACTCACCAGGCATGATCACCATGCTTGCAGCCTGCAGGCAATGCCTTGGCCAGTGTTCTCCTTCCCTCAGCAGGTCTAGCAGCACAAGCTGGATGCCCTGAGCGTCCTGGGCCAAGGATAGACCTTCCTCAGCAAGGACATGCTCCTTGGTGCAGGGCAGGAGTGCTCCCAAACCCATCACAGCTGCTGTGTCTGTAGTCTCACTTATGTCCACTGTACTCTAGGTCTCTCTCCTCCATCCTTTTCAAATTTCATGAGAGCACTTTTTAAAAGCATCTTCCCATAAGACCAGACTTTTTAGATCTTCTGGAGATACTGTGCACCTGCAGACCCAACCTCTGAGCCAGTCTCCCTCTCAGACTCCTCCAAATGGTTCTGCCGCCCTTGGGTGATGGTGGTGGCTGCCATCTTCAATCCACCAAGAAAAAAAATTTTTCAGTAAAATATAGACAAAGAAACAAGCAAACAAAAAAGATGGCTAGATCTTGGGACTGTACAGTCCTGACAAGTTCCCTTGAGAGATTCTCATGCTGCTGGCCCATGCACCATGTTTTTCATGAGCCAACATAGAAAATGTAAAGTGGCTCGGTAAATGCTTTTGTCCAAGTAAAATTGATCTACCTGGAACTCTCATATATCACTAAGCAAGAAGTGATTAATATCTCATCTTTATATATTTTCCTAGTCCCTAGAGTATACCAAAAATAAATAATACACTATTTTTCCATCTTTAAAATCTTTAATATATCAAAGCATTAAAATAATGTACTGATGAAGTGATATGTATGAAGGAAAACAAGTAAAACTCCCTTGGAATATGAATATTTGGGATGAATTAGAACAAGGAAATTTAAGACATGTAAAAATAGGAGTGTTGGGAGGGACGGGGTCTAAAGAGATGGGGGAAGAAAAAGAAATTAGACACAAAAATCTGAAAATTCAGAAACGTGAAGTAGTACAACTGGACAGAATCAAAAGTGCAGAATAACAAGCAAAAGAGTTTTAGGAAGTCTGTAAAGGAAGGAAAATTTGTTCTTTGTTCACATTTAAAAGGGCAGAGTAGGTATGGAGAAATGGCCTAGCAGTTAAGGAGCACTTTCTGCTCTTGCTGAAGACCAGAGTTCACTTTACAACACCCATACCAGTGGTTCTCAACCACCTATAAATCCAGATCCAGGGGGTCAGGAGCCCTCTTCTGGCCTCCACAGGTATCTGCAGACACATGCACATAGGAACACACACACACACACACACACACACACACACACACACACACACACACACACAAATCTATTAAAGGACAAACAGCAGGTACAGAGCCACTTAGCCTCTGAGATTTCTGTACCTCTGCTTCTGTTTGGTTCCAACAAACTTAAGATCATACAATCATTTCCTGCTGAACCACAGCCTATCTTCTACCACAGCGAGTAGGGAAAAACTCTTAATTCTTTCTTCTCATGGCTGCCAGTCCATCCCACTCATAAAATCCTTCCTGATATGTCACATCAACTCCTTACAGTGAGTCTTTGTTGCAGAGTGAATAACTTTTCTTCTCAAGAAAACATCAATATTTGGTATTATAAAGTAAAAAATGAAACAAAATTTAAATACCCTTTATTTTAATAATCACTTAAGAAGTTACTGCAGCCAGCCTTCTCACATAGTTTGTTAAAATCTGTACTGAAACACTGAGGTTTAGGTTTCACCATGTAAAGTTTTGTGGGGGACACAAATATTTAGATTAGTAGGAAGGCCACAGAACTCATACCTCTTACTCCCTTCTCCTTGTATTTTCCTACTGGACAGATGTGCTTACCTCTGCTGCTGCAGAGCAGAGGAAGCATGTGATAGTCAACCTGGCCTTTGAAGACACAGAAAGCTCTTCAAGAGAATAGCAATTCAAAATAATTTGTTTTCTTTGGGACGGTTTCTTATATCTTCCTGCCTCAGACTTCTGAGTGCTGAGATTACAGGCATAAGGCACTATGTTCATATAAAACAAGCTGTTTTTAGGGTAAAATTGACAGGGTTATAGAGTGCTCAATGAATATCTTATCTTGAGCCCAGAGAAAGAGAGGTATAAACTTAAAGAAGGCAGAAGACAAAAGCAGCTTTACTGCTGGAGAAAAACTGGACAGGAGCACCTAGCTCAAGAGTTGAGTCACAGCGGGAGTCCACGAGTGGACTTCATCTCTGAGAGAGCAATTGGCTCAGTCATATGCACAATTGGACAACTGTAACCCCTCACTCTGTAGTAGAGAGGCCTTTGAGATTTGATAAAGACATGAGAGAGTGTTCTCATGAATGAGATTATTGCCTTTATAAAAAAGTACTGCTGGATCAAAGACTTCAACATAAAACATGATGCACTGACCCTGTTAGAAGTGAAAGTGAGGAATGGTCTTGAACTCACTGGCACAAAAGAAAATTTCTTGAACAGAACACCAATAGGACACTGCCAATATGGCACAAATGGCAGCCTACAGAATGAGAAAATATCTTCAATAACTCCACATCTCACAAAGGGCTAATTTTCAAAAGATATAAAGAACTCAACACACCAAATAATCCAATTTTTAAAATGGGTACATATCTAAACAGAGAATCCTCACAAAGGATTCTCAAATGGCTAAGAAATACTTAAAGATATATTCAGTATCCTTAGCCATCAGGGAAATGTACATCAGAGCTACTTTGACATTCTACCTTACACCTGTCAGAATGGCTAAGATCAATAACACAAGTGACAGCTCATGCTGCAAGAATGTGGAGCAACAGGAACAGTTCTCCATTGCTGGTGGGAGTGCAAACTTGTACAGCCACTTTGGAAATCAATATAGCAGCATCTTAGAAAACTGAGAATCAATCTACCTCAAGATCCAGCTATACCACTCCTGGGCATATATCCAAAGGATGCTCTATCCTATCACAAGGACACTTGCTCAAACATATTCATAGCAGCTTTATTCACAATATCCAGAAACTAGAAACAACCTAGATATCCCTCAACTGATGAATGGATAAAGAAAATGTGGCACATTTATATAATGGATTATTACTCAGCCATTAAAAACAATGTCATCATGAAATTTTCAGGGAAATGGATGGAACTAGAAAAAAATCATCCTGAGTCAGGTAACCCAGACCCAGAAAAGCAACCATGGTATTTACTCATTTGTAAGTGGGTATTAGATGTAAAGTAAAAGATAACCATGTTATAATCCACAGACCCAGAGAAGCTAAGTAATATGGAGGGGCTTGAGGGAGGGATGCACAAATCTCCCTGGGAAGAGAAAATAGAATAGACATCACAGGTGGGTGGGGGCAGGGGATAGGACAGGAACAGGAGGGATCAGGTCAGGGGACAATGGAGGAAGAGAGCGTTGGGAGAGAAAACTAGAACTGGAAAGGGGTGGGCACCAGGAACAAGCTAGAAACCTAGAGCAATGGAAACTCCCAGGAATCTTCAAGGGTAACTAGCTAAGACTCCTTTTTTTTTTGGTGGAGGGAGGGGGAGATATGGAGCCTGAGCTGGCCATCCCCTATAACCAGGCAAGACTTCTAGTGGAGGGACTGAGACACCAACCCAGCCAGAATCTTTGATTTACAATTTGCCCTGCCTATAAGATATGCTAGAGTAAAGATGGGGCAGAAATTGGAGTGGCTAACCAAGTCTAACTTGAGACCCATACCATGAGAGGGAGCCCACCCCTCACACTGCCTGGAGTACCAGGGCCCAGAGGCTTGATATCCCAGAGACCTAGGATAGAACCAAACACAGCTGGCAAAAATAAATAAATAAATGAATAAAAGGTCAATGAAATGATTCCTAATGATGTTCTGCTATACTCGTATCTTGATTCCCAACCCAAGTGTCACCAAAGAGGCTTCATCTAGCAACTGATGGAAGCAGATACAGAAACCACAGCCAAACCTTAAGCAGAGCTAGGGGAACCCTGCAGAAGAGAGGGAGGAAGGACTACAGAAACCAGAGGAGTTAAGGACAGCACAAGAACATGGCCCACAGAATCAACTAACCTGGGTTCATATGCACTCACAGAGACTGAACCAACAAGCACAAGCTTGCATGGGACTGACCTAGGACCTCTGCATATATGTGACAATTGTGTAGCTTGGTCTTCTTCTGGGACTCCTAACAGTGGGAGCAGGGTCTGTCTCTGACTCTTTTGCTGGCTTTTGGGACCCTTTTCCTCATACTGGGTTGCCACTTCCAGCCTTAATATGAGGGGAGGTACTTAGTCTTGTTTGGTTTATCAATGTTTGGTTGATATCCATGGGAAGCCTGCCCTTACCTGAACAGAAATGGAGGAGGAGTGTATGGGGGTGCAGAGGGGAGGTGGGAAGGAGGGATTGTGAAGGGAAACTATGGTCAGAATGTAAAATTTAATTAATACATTAATTAATTAAAGAAAGAGGTCAGCTTCACCCCACAATGGCAGCTAGAGAGTAATATCTGCAAAAGACAAATACAGACCCTAAGCAGACATCAGCATCTCCTGGTCTATGTCTGCACCACCTTTGACTTCCCAGGAGAAATAAATGTATTGTTTGTAAGCAAGTAGAGATTAGGAAAATAACGAACACAGCAAAAACAACAAAACAAGTGGATATATATCTGTCAATAACTGAATGATAGTAATTTCAATTCTCTAATGACACAGATCAGCAGATTGTACTTAAAAAAAAATATAAAACAGAAAAAAATCAACCTGAGTGAGGCAATCCAGACCAAAAGACAATAAATGGATATTAACTGTAAAAGTAAAGGCTAACCATGCTACAATCCACAGACCCAGAGAGGCTAGGTAACAAGGAGGGCCCAAGGGGGAGACACATGAGTCTCCCTGGGAAGGGGAAATAGAGGAGATGTCCTGGTTGGACTGGGGGCAGGAGGACATAAGAACATAAGGGATTGGATTGAGGGATGAGCAGAGGAGGAAAGTGCTGAGAAAGATGACCAGAAAGGAGAGCTTTACAGTCAGGTAGAAGCCTGATACAAGGGAAACTTCCACAAGTCTACAAGCAGGGCCCCAGCTAAGACTCCTGGCAGCAGTGGAAGCATAGCCTGAATTGGCCATCCCTGTGATCAGATTGGTGACTACCCAGGTTGTCATCAGAGAGCCTTCATCCAGTGACAGATGGAGGCAGATTCAGAGACCCATGGCCAAACATTGGGCAAAGTTCAGGGAGTCCAGCTGAGGAGAATATAGGAGCCAGGGGGTCAGGGGCATGGCAGGAAAGCCTACATGAGCCTTCTCATGGGCACTCACAGAGTCTGAACCAACAACCGGGAGCCTACATGGGACTGACCTAGGCCCTCTGCATGTATGTGACAGTTGTGTAGTTTGGTTTACTTGTGGGATTCCCAGCAATAGGAGCAGGACTGTCCCTGGTACTTTGGCTGGCTCTTTAACCATTAATCTAGGTTGTCAACTTGACTGGATCTGGTTCAACTACAAGATGGGCCTCTGGGAATGTCTGGGAGGTTATTTCCTGTAGGGGTCCAGCTCCCACATTTATTTACCCCAGGGACTCTCAAGGAAAGAGGGATAATAAATTTAGATAGAAATATAGAGGAGAGAGATAGTCAGAACCATACTATAGCCTCAGGAGGGCCTGAGTCAAAACCCACCAGCCCCTCTGTCTCTTCTAAAGGGCTTTTAAAGGAATGCCAAGGGGTGGAGCAAAAGACCTCCCCCCAGCACAGCCAAGTGCAGACCATCCCAAACACCTGGTAACTATGCATGTAGTCAAGCCATCCCCTAATGCAGCCCTGCTGTGTAAAGCAAGCTCAGATCTCACTAGAAAACCTTTGTGAGCTCCCACAATTTCCCAGGAGGATTTACTGAGGCTGGAAGACCCTCCCCCAGAGTAGGCAGCAGCTTCTGGAGGCAGCCAAGATATAACAGGTCTGAGGGGAAAGCTCTGTTGTCTCTGTATCACCTTCACTCATTGCTGGTTAAGTGCATCAACTTTGTTGCCAGGGCCATCCTTTGCTGATACTGGAATACTTCCTCAATCTTGCAACATGGAAAAAAGACCATGTCACTCTCCAGGGATCCTTCAGAATTTCAGCTCCAGATTGGGAGCATCTAGAATAATCAGCCTTGTGGGCCAAGCAGCTACCACATTTTCAACCTTTGCAGTACACAGACAGCCAATTTCAAAGATCCCCTTTGTAATACGTACTCATCTATTCATTCTAGTGCTTATGTTTCTCTAGAGAACTATGACTAATACATTAAAAAGCAGAAGAGCCGGGCAGTGGTGGCACACGCCTTTAATCCCAGCACTCAGGAGGCAGAGGCAGGCGGATCTCTGTGAGTTCAAGGCCAGCCTGGTCTACAGAGTGAGATCCAGGAAAGGCGCAAAGCTACACAGAGAAACCCCGTCTCGGGGGGGGGGGGGGGGGGGGGGGGGGGGGGGGGGGGGAGGTTGTAGGAAAGGAAGATTATGGTGGGGAGAAGAAGGCACAGGGGTTAAGATGGCCAAATATATAATACACTTGGAAGAAATTATCTTTTTGAAACTCAACATATATGATAATAAAAAGATACCAATTAACAAAACATTTTTGTGTGACTTTTTTAGAGTCAGGATTTCTCTGTATATCGCTGGCTGTCCTGGAACTTGCTCTGTAGACCAGAGATCTGCCTGCCTCTGCCTCCCAAGTGCTGGGATTAAAAGTATGCACCATCTCTCAGCTTTACTTTTTTAAATTGTTTTTTCAGAAACTACAACAAATGTAATATTTTGTTATAATAGCGAAATGAACTAAAACACTTCTTCAAGCTCTTAATATGACAACATATCTCTAAAGACCATCCTGTGTAGGCTCTGACTTTCCCCACGAGGTATCTGAGGTCTAATAAAAAGTTCTTGCCTGAAGATGACTGCTGTGATAAGTGTTAGCATTTCAGTCACCACCTGTCCTGCTCCCCAGGGCCCTCAGCTGTAGCCACTAAGAGCACCTACTTCACACATGCGTTGTCAGCATTCTGGCAGATACCTAGCCAGTCCAGGGTCCTATGTAGTCTGTCCACATGTGCTATGTAGGGCTGCATCGTCTCTATATGCATGTGCCAGGCTGCTGGGATTAAAGGCGTGCACCACCACCGCCCAGCTTCTGCTATGGCTTGCTCTGACCCAAAGGCAACTTTATTAACATACAAATAAAATCACATTTCAGTACAAATAAAATATCACCATATTTCCCCTTTTCTATTTTAATAAAAAGAAAAAAGTTATGACTAATATAAGAAAAACTATATACAAAAGTACAATAACTATAAGCAATAAATACCTAAACAATGCCTCATCCATTCGTATTTGACAGATTCAGATAAAAATTCCATTAATTATATAACAATTTCCAATTCAGTAACATTTGATACTCAGACAAAAAAAATGTTCATTACTTATCCTTTTTAAAACAAGTACTTTTAAAATGTAGATTCAATAATTGACCTTTTTATCTTATCATATCCATATATTATCTTTTTTCTTTTCATAATAGATTCAGTAGTCTATCTTTTGTCATTTTTAATCTTTCCCATTTTCTTTTTAGAGTAGATTCAGATCTACCCATTTATCCTATTATTCTTTATCTTCTTTTTTCCAGAGTAGAGTCATATCTACCTCATATCTATATTCTCTTTTTTTTCAAACAAAATCTCTAAATCTAATCTCCTTGTTTAGCTTTTTTCCTGACCATTAACAATTAACAACTTGCAACCAACCATCATAAACAATAACAATATCCAAAACTCATTAAATGACCAAAAACCTCCCATCCCACCTCTTGGGAATGTGGGCATCATTTTCTTAAAATCACTTCCTGCTTTCTGGGGATGAAACATCTTTAGGGGATCCTGAAAAGAAAATTTGGGGTTTAATTGTCAAGTCCTGTGTCATTTGTCCAGTCTCTGCATAATGGGAAAGTGCAGGGCTTGTCACAAGTCGAGTAGTCTGTCAGGCTGGATCATCTCAGCTAGCCATCTCAAAATTGTCCTAAGCAGTTTGTAGTCCAAAGTCAATCTTTTGGTGGTGTTAATCAGCTTTACCATAGTCCATGTGGAATCATTGTTGTGGGATCCTGTCATCTTTTTGAATATTTCAAAGTCACTGTTATGCATGGTCATGGTTCCCTGTAGATTGGTGTGTGTGTGTGTGTGTGTGTGTGTGTGTGTGTGTGTGTGTGTGTGTGCCTCCTCTGTGGTTTGCTAATATTATATCCTTCTGAGGTCTTTGATGTGGTTGAAGACTAGATAGTTATAATTTTCTCAGTTATGATAAATGATAAGTTAGATATAAAACCTTAGACTCACAAATATAAGATAGGATATCTTCTTTAATATTGTAACTGTAATTCTTGCTTGATAATTGTTTTGTTACCTGTAATTTCACTATATAAAAGTTAAAACCTTGCTTTTTGAAAAAAAAAAAGAAAAGCAGAAGTGCTGTGGGATGTTCTGTATGTCAAATGCACTGCTCTGATTGGTTAATAAATAAAATACTGATTGGCCAGTAGCCAGGCAGGGAGAGACCTGCCAGTCACCACCATGACAAGCGAAATATAAGGTACAGGTAAGCCACAAGCCACATGGCAAGTTATAGATTAATAGAAATGGGTTAATTTAAGATAGAAGAAGTAGATAACAAGAAGCCTGCCATGGCCATACAGTTTATAAGTAATATAAGCATCTGAGTGATTATTTTATACGTGGGTTGTGGGACTCCAGGGGCTTGGTGGCATCTGGAGAGAAGCTCTCCAGCTACACTAGGCCCCTTTAAAAGTGAGCTCCACCTGTTCCTTCTCCCCTTTTGCCCCCTCCTTTCCAGAGGCCAGCCTCTATACCCTTCCCCCTCCTTTTTTACAATAAAACTTCCACATGAGTTTGTTGTACTCAACACAGCTAAACAATATTGGGTGCCATGAGATTCAGCAGGCTCTCTTGGTACACTGAGGAGCACCAGGACCCTGGACCTGGTCCACCTACAACACCCTCACTTCCAAATAACTGACCACGGGGCCCTGCATCCAACACTGGCATGAGTGGTGAATTCTTGATATAGAAATGTATGATATAGAAATGATAGGATAAAAGGGTAGATTATTGAATCTACTTTTATCCAAAAAACAAGTTAATCTCAAGGTATTTTACATTGGTATGGGTTTCAGTTTATTGACACAAATGTAAAGTTAATTTTGTTTTACTGAATATATATTTCTACTTTTATTTAAGGTATTATGTTTATGCAACTCATTTAAATTGTAATATATAATTAAGAAATACAGATTAATAATTAGTCATCTATGATAATCAAACTTATAGTCATGTGAATTAAGTTTTCTAGATATACAGTTATATTTTAATTAGGTAATCTTCAAACATGTCAAAGACCTACAGAATATGGCATTTAAAATATTTTAAATCTTAGACTTTTTTGGACAATGAGACATGTCTACTCCTGGCAGCACCACTGAAGACACTATATGGAGTTTGCTTTCTTTATGACAAAAGTTAGCCATTTGGACAAGAAACTGTGCTTGCCTGGACTGCCTGACAGTATGTTATATAAACTGGACATGCAGGACCTATAACAAGACAACCACTGAACTCTGCAAGGTGTGATGTCCCTTCAGGTTCCTGCTTTGCAGAAGATACTGCCAGACATTCTGCAGGACACAGAGGAAAGTGACTGATGAATTTTGCCAAAGGCAAGAAAATCCTTCAAACTTCCTGCTTCACTAAAAAGTCTGCCAGAAACTCTAGGCCTGTAGACTAAAGATGGATGCCCCAACATTCCAGAGGAACTTTGGGTGACTGTCCAGGCAGCCAGATGACTCTGTCATTTCTAGAGTTTTGGAAGTTGCTTACAATGCACTTCCTGTTTACTCAGGTAATATATCCTTTCAGGGTCTTTGATAGAGTTGAAGACTAGATAGCTATAATTATAGTTTTCCTTGGTTATGATAAAAGGTAAATTAGATATGAAACTTTAAACTTAAAATATAGGATAGATGATAGAGTATTTTCTTTAATTTTGCCAAATACAAATAGACTAGATATTGTAACTGAAATTCTTGCTTGATAACTGTTTTGTTATATGTAATTTTACTATGTTAAAATGAAAACCTTCCTTTTTGATTAGACAGAAAAGAGGAAGTGCTGTGGGATGTCTTTCTGTATGCTGCAAATATGGTTTGCTCTCATTAGTTGATAAATAAAGCTGTTTGGCCAATGGTGAGGCAGAATAAGGTTATATCAAAGACTATTGGGGTCCAGCCCCTCTACAGTCTCTTCCCAGAGTTCCAGAAGAGGTGCTACCAGTGGTGAATTAATTAATCTAAGGAATTCTTGAATAAATGTATGTACATGAAACTCTTTAGTCCATTCACTTTATTCTTCTGAGTCAGTTCTCTCTCTACACAGCTTCTTTTCTGCCATCATACTTAGCTCCTTTCTTGCCTTATTCTCTCTATATCCATCTGCTGTTCTAAGTTCTATCTTAATCCTTCCCATCTTAGTTCTGCTCCATCTAGTTCTTCCCATCTTAGTTCTGCTCCATCTAGTTCTTCCGATCTAGTTCTTTCCACATCTTAATTCTCTCTTGCCTAAACTTCATTCTCCCCCATCTTAATTCTCCATCCTAGTCCTTCTCAAGTCTCTGAGGTTTTCAGTTATATACCTATGCAATCATGCAATCAGCAAATACTCTGGCCCAGGCAAAGTCACCAGACTTGAATTCTTTCAGGGTCAAACAGAGAGGTGATAAGATCCACACAAAGAGCAGTAATTGTCAGCTATCATTTACAACCCAAAAGGGAAGTGACTAATGAGGAATAAAATCACCTGAGGGCTAAGTTCGGTTAATGGATATTAAAAAGGGAGTTTATGTGTTTAAACTATATCCTTAGAAGTGGTTGACTAAAATGTTAAGAGCCTATAATTCACTAAGTCATGGGTGAAAATAAAACTGCCTTATTTTCCTTTGGAGCCCTATCTGTCTCAGCCTAATGTCAGCTGTGTCATTTCCTGGCAGGGTGAGGGAAGAGAACTTGGTAGCTAGGCAACTAGTATCACAGCTTGAAGTACCTGGTATGTACTTTAATACCCTTTAATTCTGAGTTAATTGTAAAGAGAGATCGAGAACTAGAGAGAGCACTTGGAAGAATGGGGGTTAAGTATAATTAGCACATCTGCCTGGCCTGTGCAGTTGCCTCATTGTAAATTTTTATCTTCCGTCAGGAACTAATAGATAGTCTGAATGCTATCTACCTGTGGTCTGTTCTTAGAAGGTCTGAGAAGTATCTTAGAAAAAGATACTTTCATTTAGAGAAGGTCCTGGCTGGATGTTGCTAATTACAGAAAGGCCTGAAATTGGGGATCTTGACTGTGTCTGTTGTTAGCACAGTTGGAGGAAGTAATCTAAATACTGTAATTGTATAGGGGAAATTGTGCCCAATGAATGAATGATCAACACACTGTTCTAGGAATAGAAAAGCTACAATAGGACACGAGAAATTCATTGCAGAAAACGGCTAATATTCAAAAGCCAAGATCATCAAGATTCCTTAAGTCTTGGCTTTATTCCTCTGGCTTCTTCCAGGTATAGCTTTGTTATATTCAGCTGAATTCCTACTTCATATTTCTGCAGCCTGCAGCAAGGTTAGGCAGTACATTCTAACTGAAGATGGAGATGAAGAAGTGTGGAATGAGACAGACACTGTGAGCTGTCACCTGTATAAGCAAGATGTGAGAGAGCAGGTAATGCCACAGCCACTTGGCAAAACATAGATTAATAATAATGAGTTAATTTAAGATGAAAGAGCTAGCTAGCAAGAAGCCTGAGCCATAGACCATACAGTTTGTAATTAATATAAGCATAAACACTTCCCTGGACCCATGGGAGTGACTGATGATCATCCAGCACCCTACTGGCACCCTTGGAGGTGGGGGAACTCCTGTCACCATTTTCAAGGCTACAGCTGGCCCCCTTCACCAACAACCACCTCCAGCCATTCCCCATGAGTGAGGCCTCATATCTTGACCATGGTTTCTTGACACTTGGCCCTACCCAAAAGTTCTGCATAGTACCAGAAAACCCACGTGTCTGTCAGGCTCAGAACCCTTGCCCCTGCTCTGTATTTGACAAATCACTGAGTAGCCTGTGCCTCCTCAATAGGTCTTCCCTGAATTTTTGGGGATGCTAAAAATTCAAGGCCTTTGGATCTCATTTTTTTCTACCTCACTCATGGTGACTTCACCTAGCAACATAAGCTCAACGTCTCCTCTGGGATGTCTTCTAGAAAACCTCAAACCTCTATGCTTAGTGCCCAATTTAAAGGCTTCTAAACTCATCCTCCTCTGCAATCAGTCATGGCCCAAATACCCCTTAAATAGCCAGTCAAATTGGCCATATAATGACAGTTTAGACTCCAATGCCTTACAGGACCTTTCCAACTTCTGCCAGCAAATGGGTAGATGGAAGGAGGAACCCTATGTTCAAGCGTTCTCTTACCTCAGCTCCAAACCCTCTCTCTGTACTCCCTGTTCACCCACTCTCATCCTTGCAGCTATGCAATATGAACTAGAGGGACCCTCCACTACTCTGGACCCTGCTGACAACCCCCACTACTCTGACCTCAGCATACCACTGCTCCTCCAGTTCCTCTAGCCACTTCCTCCTCTCCAGCAATGGGCCATTCCAACCATCCAACTCTCAAACCCACTTTCACCCTCCCATTACTTGTTCTCACACTGCTATGGGACCCCATCCATCCCACCCTACCTAACCCAACCCAGCAACCATTGTCCCTTTGTGAGAGGGCGCCAGGGTGGATGGACCAGTTAAGGTATATTAACGGAATTCTCTCAAGTAGAGAAGAAACTAGGGTCCTATATGTCTGTCTAACTCTACCTCTTTCATTAAAGAATTCCAATGTATCACCCAATCAATTATATAGTCTTACCTTTCATGTTGTATATATGATCCTAGATAACAACATACTTCCTGAGAAACACAGGGATCCCCAATGGAACTATAATACCCTAGGAGGCATTCTATCTAGAGATCAGTTTACAACCTACTTCCTGGCCAGTCTCTGTAAGGCTGCCCTTAAACTGGTTAACTATGAGAAACTCCAAGAAATCATTCAGGACAGACAGGAAAATCCATCTCAGTTCCTATAACGCCTCATAAAGGCCCTCTTGCAGTATACTAATCTAGACCCTGAAAACCCAGAGGATAGACAACTCATGACCTATTGCTTTTCCCAGCCCTTCCCCGACATTAGGGCCAAGCTTAAGTGTCTGAAAAGAGGGCCTCCAGCCCCACAGGCAGAAGTCTTAGCATTGGCCTTTATGGTATACCATGGGAGAGATGAAAAAGCCTATAAATAGAAATACCAAATGCTGGCCAAGGCCATCTGACTGCTTGGGCTCCCTTGCCCTGTGGGACCTGAGAACCATTGGGTCCCTGCTTCAAATGTGGTCAGGAAGGTCACTGGGCATGGGCTTGCCCTAATCCCACAGGCCACCTGAGCTATGTCCAAAGTGCCAGGGTTTTTTTTTTTTGATGGCACAGGGACATCAAAAGCAGACCACCTTCCATCCTTTTAGATCTGGCCATGGATGACTGAAGAGACCTGGGCTCTCTTGACTCAACAACTGTCATCCCTGACAGGAGCTCCAGGTAGTCATCATGGTATCAGGGTGGCCCATTTCCTTCTTCTTGGACACTGGGTCCACTTACTTGATCCTAAGGGAGTTCTGGGAACCCACCTCTCCTCTTCTCCCTATTGTAAGGGTAGGGGAAGAGCCTTACCTACCTCATCAGACCCCACCACTCAATTGCCTTTTCAGGGGTATTCCACTCATCCATTTATTTCTGAATGTGCCAACTTGTCCTGTACCCTTACTGGGAAGAGGTCTTTTAGCCAAAGTGGGAGTTTCCATTTCTTTTGCCCCCCATCCATCTGACCCCAGACTCACCAGCAGTCCCTCTCTTCCTCCTCCTAGCCACCCACTCTACTGGTTCCAACACATCATTTCCTCTGGCAGCTGCCCAGGTGGACCCCCAAGTCTGGGACATCCAAAACCCCTCTGTTGCTAGACACCATTCTTCCATTATCGTCCAATTACTGGACCCTACCTAGTACATTACCCAAGCCTAACATTCACACTCACTGCAGAGCCTTAGGGGACATAAACCTATCATCTCTGATCTTCTATAATTAAAAAAAAAAAAAACACCTTATCCCTTATCCAACATCTTCTCCTTTCAACACCCCTATACTTGCAGTTAAAAAAAAAAAAACCTAACAGTTAGGCTGGGTGGTGGTGGTGCACACCTTTAATCCCAGCACTCGGGAGGCAGAGGCAGGCAGATCTCTGTGAATTCGAGACTAGCCTAGTCTACAAAGTGAGTTCCAGGAAAGGCGCAAAATACACAGAGAAACCCTGTCTCAAAAAAACAAAACAAACAAACAAACAAACAAAAACCCTAACAGCAACTACTACCTGGTTCAAGACTTCCAGCTCATTAAATTTGCAGAGTTCCCCCTCTGTCCTGTGGTGTGTAATCCTTACACACTCCTCTCCACTCTCCCCTCAGGCACTTCTCATTTCTCAGTCCTGGATCTCAAAGACGCTTTCTTCCGTATCCCTCTCAGCACTGTCTCAAAATATCTTTGCTTTCACCTGGACTGACCTTGACACTCATGTCTCCACACAGCTCACCTGGACTGTCCTACACTGGGGATTCTGGGACAGCCCACACCTATTTGGGCAGGCCCTAGCTTCTGATCTACTCTCTTTTTCTCTCCCCAAATCTAAACTCAAATAGTATGTAGATGACCTTCTCCTTTGTACATCCCTACAAATTACCCAAACTAACACCTCTGCTCTTCTAAATCTCTTGTCCAGCCAGGGCTATAGATTTTCATCTTCCAAAGTCCAACTCTCCACTCCTCAGGTCACCTACCTGGGACTAACCATTACCCTAACCCACAAAGCCATTACTTTGGTTAGAAAATACCTAACCCAGTCTCTTTCAGTCCCCTCTACTAAAGAGGAGATTTTATCATTCCTAGGAATAGCTGGCTTCTTAAGTACCTGGCCCCTCTCTTCTCTCCTTGTTCAACCCTTACATGAGGCAGCCCTTGGCCCCATATTAACCCCTCTTCACTCCCATTCCTAAGCCCTTTCAGAAGATCCAACAGGCTCTCCTCCAGGCCTCACCCTTCACCTCCCAGACCTAACTCATCCCTTCTCTCTCTATGTAACAGAAGAAGAGGAATATGCCCTTGGGGGCCCTAGGTGACCAACTGGGACCTTCCTTTATACCCATAGCTTATCTGTCAAAAAACTAGACTTTACCATCCAGGGATGGGCACCCTGCATATATGCTTTAGCAGCTGCTGAGCTCCTCATTTGTGTATCCAAAAAATAACCTCTGAGTCACCCACCACTATCTTCTCCTCACACAACCTGTCCCATCTCTTAACCTATAAAGGCTTACAAACTCTACTACCTTCCTGGGTTCTTTCATTCCAGGTTGTATAGTAGAAGATTCTACACTTACTTTCCAACCTTGCCCACCCCTCAATATCTCAAATCTTCTTCCTCCACCCAACACTAACCACTCCCCATCTCATTCTTGCCTTGAAACCCTAGAAGAACTACTGCCCCATCCCTCAAACATACAAGATGACACATTGCCTCAGGCCATCAATACCTGGTACATAGATGGCAGCTCCTTTTTACTTGAGGGGGTCTGAAAAGCAGGCTATACCATAGTGTCAGATGCTGAGGTGGTTGAAGCACAGGTACTCTCCACCCATACTACTAACCAACAGGCTGAACTAATAACTCCCCCCTGTGCCTTCCAATTGGCACAAGGAAAATCCCAAAATGTTTACACAGACTCCAAATATGCTTTTCATATCCTCCTGTCCCACGCTGCCATCTGGAAAGAGTGTAGGCTATTTTCAACAAAAGGAAGATCCATAACTAACTCAGCTCAAATTATAGCCATGCTAAAACCCCCCATATCCCCAAAGCTATAGGCAATATTCACTGCCAATCTCACCAGATCAACAACTCCATCATCTCTGAGGCAAATAACTGAGCTGATGAGACAGCTAGAGCAGCAGCCCTCCAAGGCCCAGACTCACCTCCCACCACAGGGAACCCATACACTACAATCCACATCCCCACAGTCACCCCTAACACTGACAAACTCTGACCTATCTACACTAGCTCTTTCATCCTAATAGCCAGGCTCTGTCTCACTTTGTCAAGGCTCTCCTGCAGTACACCCCTGAGGACTTGCATCTCTTAAGGACTATTACTGCCTCTTGTAAAATCTGCCAAATGTCAGACCCCAACTGCAGATACCTTGGCTCCCCTTTTCCTACCTACCAGGCTAGGGGCCCCTCCTTGGGACTGACTGGCAACTTGACTTTACCCTCATGCCCATGATCAGATGAGTTAAGTACCTCCTGGTTCTTGTGGACACACCTTCAGGCTGGGTGAAGGCATTCCCAACCACTAACAAAAGGGTTCAGTCTCTGACCTCCTTCTCTGGGACATTATTCCCCAATTTGGAATCTTCACCTCCATCCAGTCACACAATGATCCTGAATTCACCTCCAAGATTTCCAAAACCTTATCTAAAGCTCTCAGCATCCCTTGGCATTTCCATATCCCATATCAGCCCCAGTCCTCAGGAAAGATAGAACTAACTAACTATTCTTTTAAAAATACTCTTGTAGAAATGTCGTAAGAACTTCACCTTGATTGCTTCTGGCTCTTTTCAGGATCCCAGCTCTCCCCAAGTGACCCCTCTCAATTCTGCCATTTGAACTCATGTACAAGAAGCCAGTTCTAACCCCCGTCACCCATCCAAACCCTCACCTCTCCCTGACCACCTACTCACCCCACTACTCTATCATCTCCGTTCTCTCCTATGGAACTTTACTGACTATTCCCTACCCTGACCATGCACCAACCCCTGTCCATCTCCCATCAACATCAGGGGTCAGGTCCTCCTCTGCCCTCCAAACCAATGCCCCTCACCTCTTCCCCCTAAATGGCAGGGTCTTTTCAAGGTAATTCTTGTAACCCCCACAGATGCTAAGCTTGAGGGCCTCCCTCATGGGATTTACTTATCCCACCTCAAATGCTTTACCCCCCAATCCCAAGATAATCTTTCTTCATACACAGCAACCCCAACAGGGCCCTGCTCCCTTAAGTTCCAGAGGACACTGGGATCAACTGCCTTGTCCCCAATTCCAGAAGAACAAAGTTTCACCCCACAGTCGTACTCAACTCTACTGGATTGAGAACCCCATATGAAAGTGGATGTTTTCCTTCCTGACCCTCCTCTCCACCTTTTCCTGTCTCTACTAATCACACCCTGCTTCATCAATTTCCTCTCTATGTATCTCCAATGACATATTCAAAATCTCTAATTAAACAACTAATTAGCTGCTGTTACAGGACCACCAATCAATAGCCACAGAGCTGGAAGCATAAAGACTATCAAAAGTGCCCAGGTGGTAAGAAATAACAACACCCCAGAGATATCCACACCCCTAGACTCTAAAAGGAGACTCCCAGAACAGACGTCAGTGTAACTTCTTACTGTTGACCACCCTCAGCAACCAGCCACCTGTGTCTCCTGGGTGTCAGGGTGATGCTGTGGTGATGGGAAAGGACAAGATGCTTTAAGGTTTGTCTATGTGAAGATAGGAAGCTTAATTGATGATAAGAAGAAAGTGATTCAAGATGTATAAAAGAATGAAGCATGTTCCAGATTCCTCTTTCTCACTATGTTACTGTCCATGATGTTAGTTATTATCACCCAGCACTGTGTTATTCATTAGGCAGCACTATTTACCATGCGAGAAAATCCACAAGGCACAACAAAACCCACTTTAAGAGTTTATTAAGAAAAGATGTGCTTAGGCCTATGGAAATGGTCATGTAAGGAGAAAGAGGAAGAAGAGTGGAGAGGAGTCTGTAACCTGCTTTTTTATGGATTCCCCTGCACATGCACATATGGGCTTATGTAGCTATGCCACGCATGTGCACAGATTATGTGATCACACTGAATGCAAATTATGTGGCCACACAGCACATGAATTACATAGGACATAAGGCCCTGGGATGACTAAGCCTCTTGCTTGGAGACTGGACGGCACATGTGCAGTATGTAGCAACGCATAGCTTCAACACTAACTGGTAGAATTCTGATAAACTGTTAATCTAGCTCTGGAAGAGTACTACCTATTATACTACACCACTATATTATCATAGCCACAAGCTCAGGACTTTAAGTTCCCTTTGGTTGTTTTTTTAATGTATCTAAAACTTATCTCTTTTGTAAACTTAAAAATTCTTATAAGCTCCAGGGAGTCCACTTGGATTCATCTGGAACAGCATCTTGCCAGGTCCAAGCAATGCCAGTTTCCCAGAGCCTGGAGACCAGCAAAACAACCAACTACCCTAGGACGTGGCCAGCATCCCAGCTTTCTGAGGTCCCCCAAAGATGATCAACATCCCCAAGTCAGCAGGAAGCAGTCTCAAGAGCTCAACATCCTCATATCATACCCTACTTGCTACAACTAATTCCTCAGCTGTAGTCACTAAGAGCACCCCCTTCATAAATGCGTTGTCAACATTCAGGCAGAAACCTAGCCAGCCCAGGGTCCTACAGCCGTATGTCACTACATAGTCTGTGTGTATGTGCTTCATGGCTGCACAGTCTTTGTATGCATGTGCTAGGTCCCTTTAAGAGTGAGCTCTGCCCATTCTTCCTCCTCCCCCACCCTTTCCAGAGGTTGGCCTCTATAACCTTCCCCCTCCCTTTTTCCAATAAAACCTCCACATGAGTTTGTTGTATGGTGTAATTCATCCTCGCTGCTGAAGGGGAAAATGAGTAGCCCTCTTGAGAATGTGGCCCCATCTCAAGGTATCTGCTGACTGGGGGCTGAACTCACGTGGAAATGGGCTGGAACAATAAATCTAAATGTATATATCCTAGACCCAGCAAAACAGGATATAGAAAGTAAAAAGTTATGTCTCTATTGATACCCTGCATCCTGGGGCTTTCTACAGATATCCTGTCAGCCACTAGTAATTTCACACTTATAGTTCAACCAATAACTTCAAAGAAGTACCTCACCCCTAGGTCCCCCATCCAACCTTGGATGTCAAGATACGTAACCCACTGCCTGTAAACTTTTTTCTATATAAACCCCTTGTAATAGAACCTTGGGGCTTCCTCCTTCACTCACTATATCTGAGTGTGGGATGAAGTAAGTCCTTGCTGGGGCTTGAATAAAGAAACCTTTTGTTTTGTTTTTACATTGGAAGTCTGCTCCTTGGTGGTCTTGTTGGGGGACTTGTGACGTAGGCATAACACCACTAAACTATAACCCGAAGATCCTATGTTTGGAAAAAAGGAACACTGAGAGACAAACACACTGTTGTCTCTTCCTTGTTTTTCAGAAGAAATAAGAGGCCCAGTATATTTTCAGAGTGTTGTGCCTGTGTCTCATGACTCCTGAGTAAGACCACCACAGAGCTGATACCCGATGCAAAACACACAGGAGTTTATTGATAACAAGCAAGCCTAGGCTGGGTCCGTGTCCAACACTCCAACACAGTGAGTGAAGGAAAGCCCTGAGTTCTCAGGGTGAGGGGTTTTTAAAGAGAAAAACTGAAAGCAGGGTGGTACAAGCTTTTGCATCATATGATTGGGTGAGGGTATGTAACCTTTGAATTTACTGGTTAGGGGGTTACAGTTATCATTTGGGGGCAGGCCTGGACAAGTCTCAGGCTTTGTCTTTGAGCTGCCATGGGGGCTGGTTGGTCTAGCACATACTGACTATGGGGGTTGACTCAGTGGCCCATGTTCTGTCCTTGACTCAAGCACTTAGTTCTAAGCTGGGGAGGGGTCCCAGACAGTAAACACCTGGCTGAACCTTGAGCAGAGTATGTGCAGAAAGGGAGCTACTGCAAGGACTATGTCTTTTGTTCATGGCGCTCCCAGAAACTGCTTGCTCAAGTCCCAGGAAACTGAAATTTAGGCCTGATTGCTGAGAGAAGACTGAGCAGCAGCCTGTTATGGTGTCTACTTGGTCCTTTCAAGAGCAACAGAAAGACCCATGCATCCTTGTGAGACCATTTCCCCAATCATGCAATTCCCACCTACTACCCCCAAAGACCAGTAAAATATGCAGTTCAGCCGCTCTAGAATTTTCACCAATACCTCTTAGATGGGGTTGGAAAGTTGTAGCATCTTTTGCACAGAGGTTAATAACCAGCTCTATGATGTGTCTTCCAAAATGACACCACGTGACCACACATGAGGTACTTAGACCACCACGAACCTCAAGGATTATTCATAGCCTATGCCTATAACAGAGAAAGCAGCACATCTCTGTGAGGGAACTGCTGCTGGTTCTATCTTCCGGTCCTACATACAGCCCTCAGGCAGTAGAGCCACATGCCACACACAACACTCAGATTGAATCAAAACTGAAAGATTACCATTGTTACAAGGAACTGTATGTGTTGACATGGGGTAAACAAGCTGAATGTACCTCCTTCCTTTTGCTAGCAGTTCAAAACACTGCCGTCTAATGTCTAGATCCTGTGTCCTGTAGATCCTGTTAGACAGGTGAGACTCACTTGCTTCCTGATCTGAAAGCCAAAAGAAACACATTTCCCAACAATACAACAATGAGCAAAATTACTCTATACTAGTTTGGCAGTGGTATCCAACTCATTTTAGATATGCTAGTAGCTGACTAGAAAGTTGGTGGTTTAAGGGACTAGAATAATATTCAGTTTTATTAACCTGTAACTTGAAAGACAAACTTCTGAATTTTTTAATTATCAGAGTTTATAAAACCAATATGGCCCTGTTGTATATTTAAATGACCAATTGGGCCAAATATGGTTTTTTTGTTTTGTTTTATTTGGTTTTTCGAGACAGGGTTTCTGTGTGTAGCTTTGCACCTTTCCTGGAACTCGCTTTGGAGACCAGGCTGGCCTCGAACTCACAGAGATCCGCCTGGCTCTGCCTCCCGAGTGCTGGGATTAAAAGGCGTGCGCCACCCCTGCCCGGCGAAAATATGTTTTAAACAATTAACAACATGCCTGAGTTTCCCAGAGGAAGAAAAGAAACGGCGCAGGAAGGAAAGCAAGAAACAAAACAAGGACAAGCTGGTGTTCTGGTGACAGTGAGCTTTTAGGCCGCAGGAACCCTCCAGACGCCTGTGAGATTCGTCCCTGCTGTGATTCCTTTTGGATATAGTCTACATGGGACTCCACTAAGTGTAAGTGAATCATCCATTTGTATGTACAAGCGAAGCTACCTGCTGCTTTCCATATGTCCCTTTCTTGCTATCCAGAGCAGAACAAGTCACAACACCTGTATTTCCTCAGAGATAAAGACTTTGCCAACTAGGCCAACTGCAAGAAGGCCTGGTATTTAGTTGTTGGTAACTATAAAGGGAGATTTACTCTATTGTTTGCTTTAAGGGAACATCTAAGTTTATAAAAAGTTGGCTTGGATTTCAAACTCAAGCAATGACACACAGCAGCTAAGAGAGTAGACTTTGTTAGGCAAAGCTAGAATCTGGCTGGTTCTGCAACTTACTAACCCACAGGACACTGAGAAAACATCCAAGCGCTAAGTACTATGGCATTATCAAAGTGCTGTAGTCAGATAAACTCATTCATTACTCAAAAGTGCCCAATAAATGAGGTGAAAATATAGAAAGAGTAAGAAACACACTCAGATGAATAATAAGATAAATGGTAAGAACTGGTAAGATAAATAATTGGAATGAAACTAATTAGCTCTGATATTGGAAGTTACACAGTTAATCATCTCATTGATGGTTTTAAAATCTTTAAAATAACCCACTATAAGAAATACAACCCATGGCAAAAAGTGTAATTTTAATACAACCCATTACACAAATACATATTAGCTTAACAATTATATACATATTAGTGTGTGTATATTTGAAACTAAAATTTTATGAAGTACACCTGATCTTATTTCATGCAGTACACTGGTTATATCCCACTGTACTATGTTAAACCACTAGTGACTCCCCACAAAACTGACAGGAAAAAAATCCAGTGAGCCACGACCTAAAATTTAAAAAAACATGTAATTATATTTCTTTTGCCCGCTACAGGACTTTTGGCAAGATTAACTAAAACAATATATTCAGAGCACTCAGTATGACCACCACACATTCCATGTACTCAGTACATGTTGATTTTGAAAACTAGCCATAGCTATGAGGAAACGGGGAAACCCTGGCAGGGCTGTAAGTAAACCTATTACCAGTTAAGGTCTGTCCTTGGCAATGGGGAGGGAATTTCCCCAGTAGTTTGAACCTGTACTTCAGTGAAATCTAATTCAGAAAAAGAACTGGGTTGTATTTGATCTGATTTCTACTTCTGCACTAAAAAAGACCAAATTACAAGCTAGTATGCCTGTCTGCCAAATCCTTAGTGATTCTAGCTTATTGATTGGTCTATGTTGACATCCAATACTGACACACACAAAATTGGTCAAAAAGAGTCATGCTACAGAGAAATAGTCATTGCTCTCTCAAATTGCAAAACCTTCTGGTTTAAAACAATTTAATCTTATTACCTTATAATAAAGTCTAGAAGTCTGAACAAGGTCAAATCAGACTAAATCAAGGTGTTAACAAGGGATCCTCATAGACGTCCTAAGGGAGCATCATTGACTTGCCCCTCTTTTCTGGAGGATACTTACATGTCAAGTCTCAACCCCGTTTTCCCTTTTCCATAATGAAATCCAGCAATGGTCACACTGAACTACTCCACCTCTGGCTCCAGGACTGTTCTCATGGTTCTTGTTGCCCTTCTGTTTCTACCCTCCGTCTTTGAAGGATGTTTGTGACAACACGAAGTTCACCTGAGAAACACCAGATCATCCATCTAAAAGATTCTTGACATAACCACATCTCCTAAACCCCTTTTCCAATAAGACAAGAGGTTTGGAGGATTCAGAAGTAAACATTTTTGGCTAATCTGGGAGAAGAGTTAAGTGACTATTTTGCAACACAGACAATGAACCACACACAAAAAAAAAGTGGAATGTATAAGAGCAACAATGACAGAACTTACCAAACACTTACTATGTGGTGAGTGATGGGTTCAACGCTGCACTTGCCCTCACTCATCTCCCTGGCAAGAAATCAAGAAAGAAAAAGATGTGATAAAATGCTCTAAATTACATAAACAGGAGGTGACAGACCCATGCCTTCCTGACAACAAAATCAATGCCCTCAACCTGCATGGGTCATTGCACACAGCTAATTTCTAGATATGTGCTCATTTAATGATCCAACACTTTCTGAATCACAATTATTTTATTATTTTTCAAAAACAGACCTTATCCTGAGAAAATTAATTTATTTAATTAAATTTTTATGAATCAAAGACAAACTTCCAACTGAAAGCTTTTGCTAACCTCTTTAAATCTTTTGGGACTTACATAATTCCAGCCCCAAATGCAATTTAATGTTTTATTTTTTAATTTTGTATTTATTTACTCAGAGAGTAAGCAAACCCATACCACTGGGCATGTGAGGGGGTCAGAGAACACCCCGTGGTAGCCAATTCTCTCTCCTTCTACCATGTGGGTCCTAGGTATCAAACTCAGGTTCACAGGCTTGGTGGCAAGCACCTTCATCCAGATTCTTTAATATGTTTTGCATCATTTAGGAATAACAGAGACAGAACTCAAATAGACATCAAGACATCTGATGAAATACAGATGCCCCAGGTTGAAATAATGACCTAAAAGTTTGAGAATAAGGAAATGAAAAGCAATGGAAACAATCAGGGAAAGAAATGGATTCAACCTGAATCTCAAAGAAGCAGAAGGTCAAATAGACTAGGGAAGAAGAATGGTGTTGAGGAAGAACAGCAGTGCAGGGCTGAGACATGAGGACCTGATTAGACAGAAATAAAAAGGAAATCAGAGAAGAATAAATTAAGTATTGAGGCTTTGGAAATAGATATACAGGATTCAATTTAACAAGGCCTGAGGAGACACCCTGAAAAGTTCTGGGGCAGGAGGAGTTAAGACTGGGGAAGACAGATAGAGAGTGGAGATAGAGAAGAAGGGAGGAAGTTGGAAACCAGCAATCTCTGTCACCTTCTAGGAAGGAAACTGTGTCACTAGGACACCTGAAAGAGGTGGAGAATAAGTTTTAACTCTTACACTCTGTGATCTTTGATTCTTCTAATCTTTATATTATGCACATATGTGATCTGGAAAAATGTTATTACAAACATGTATATAAAATGATTTTTATGAACCCACAGTACTATGGTATAAGACCAGGCATCTGCTGGTGCTAACTTTCAGGTGAAACTATAGTTTATTCATACTCCTGCTACTCTCAACAGCCTGTAAATGCAATTCACCTGCCTTTCCCATTGGCATAAAAATTACTTCAGCTTCTGTTTGCCTAGTTCAACCTAAGCATCACCTTCAAGATGAACTGAGGTTCGGCCACTTTATAGTCCCTTTATAAGGTTGCTCAACTTGGATGAGCATCTATTTCATAACTGGCTCAGGCATGTCATAGGATCCAGTCATTCACCCCAGGGGCTGAAGCTACCGATGGAGTCAAAGACAAGAAGACAGCCCAGCTCAGCATTGTGGCTCAGATAATGTCTGACAGCAGGTCTCTAGTGCTCCCACTATAGTGCTCCCACTTCATCAATATTTATCATTATGTATTGGCATCAATACTTATCTTTATAAATGAATATGAAACCCAAATGCAATTTTACTGCATAGAAGAACAAGTTATTATCTATCTCTGTTTTGTTTTTAAGAATTAAAATTAATTAATGGCTACTCCTTCTATTCTTTCTTTATAGCCCATCTCTATTTCTCTGTGGCTCTCAGCCAACTTGGAAGCACAGCTTTCTACTAGGGACTCCACAGTGACAAACTTTGCTGGGACTCAAGAAGGCAAACTTTATCCCCCTCTACTTCTGCACTGTAGTCTCTTCAAACCCTACACCAGCTGCCACCTGCCCATGTGAGCTTCTCCTCCCAGCCCATCTACATCCCCTTGGGACTCGGCCTTTGGATGTACAGCCAGTGTCCAGAGTCTACCTAGTTCTTCCCCATCCCTCCCTTCAGCCATTCCTATTACCTTCTCTTGATTCCAATGTAAATCTTTATCAACCTACCACTGCCACCAGATTGGGCTGTAACTCAGGGGTCCAACAGCTGCACATTTTTCTAGGAACCAGAGTGGGCAACAGCAACCGGAGGATGGAACACCCATTTGGAAGACACAACAAGGATGAAATCTGATACCTACACCAACAAACACTTCAAATGCCCTAAGTCCAGATGCTGAGAAAACTAGCTCAAAAACACAAACATGAACAACAAAGAAGCCAGATGAACAATCCCAGAACAATCAATCAAAGGAGGAAAAAATTACAAAAAAAATAACAGAAATTAACAAATACTGCTCATTAATAACTCACAATATTAATGATCTCAAATCACCAATGAAAAGACACAGACTAACAGACTGATTTACAAAACAGGATCCATCCTTCTGCTGCATCCAGGAAATGCACCTCACCATCAAGTACAGAAATCACTCTACAGTGAAGGGATAGAAAAAGGTATTCCAAAAAAATGGGAACCAAGAAGCAAGTAAGCATAGCTATTTTAATATTTGACAAAATAGACTTCAAACAAGAATTATTCAAAAGATATAGGAAATAATACTATATAGTCATTAAAAAATTCAAAAGGATCTTACAATTCTAAATATTTATACACTAAACAGGAGCATACTCAAGTTCATAAAAGATATACTACTACAGCTAAAATCACATATTGACCTTAAGACAGTGAGAGAGGATGACTTCAATACCCAAATCTTGCCAATCCATAGCTCATCCAGACAAAAATTAAACAGAGAAATGAGGGAGTCAAATAATATCATAAATTCAATGTACCTAATAGACATTGACAGAACATTCCACTAAAACAATAGCCTTTGGAACTTTCTCCAAAACTGGACATAGATTAGCACACAAAGGAAGTCCCAACAGAAACTGAAAAATTGAAGTAACACCCTGAATCCTATCTGACCACCATGTATTAAAGATGGATATCAACAAAACAGAAACCACAGAGAATTTAAAAATTTGTGGAAGCTGAGCAACTCATTACTGAATGAAAACTGAGTTGTGAAAAAAACAAGAAGGAAATTGAAAACTTAAAAAAATTAATCAAAATAAAAACACAACATATCCAAACCTATGGGGAAAAATGAAGGCATCTATAAGAGGCAAGTTCATAGCACTAAAAAAAAATCTGGAGAAAACTGGAAATTTTGCTCAAAATCAAGGCTCACAACCAAAATAATTGGAGAAATCTCATATTAATAATTTAAACATGCTCAAAAGCTCCAGAAAACAAGAAAAAATAATACCCAAAAGAGTATATTGGAAGAACTAATCAAAGTCAGGGCTAAAACTAATAAAACAGAAATAAATAAATAAAAAAGTAATATATGGAATTGATGAAACTAATAATTGGTTCTTTGAGAAAAATCAACAAGATTGACAAAGCTTTAGACAAATTAACTAAAAGACAAAAGAGAGAAAATCCAAATTAATAAAATTAGACAACAAAGGGGAGACATTACAATAGACACTGAGGAAATTCAGAGACTCATAAGGACATAGTTTTAAAAATCATGTTACTCCAAACTGGAAAACCTAAAATAAAAAGGATGGGATATGTGTATATATATATCCAAGGTTAAATCAAGATGAACTAAACAATTTAAACAGAATCACAACGCCTAACAATTATAAAAAAAACAAAACCTCCCAACCAAAATAATAATGATGATGACAATAATTCCTAGGGCTAGGTGGATTCAGTACAGAACTCTATCAACACTCCAAAGAAGAACTAACAATAATGCAAATATTCCTCAAACTATTCAACAAAACAGAACCATAAGGAACATTTCCTAAATCTTTTTATAAAGCCACCTTTATTCTGAGACCAAAATCACACAATGACCCAACAAAAGAAAGAGAGAGAGAGAGAGAATTATAGACCAATATCCCTTGTGAACACGGATAAAAAAAAATTCTTAAGAAAATTCTTGCAAATCAAATTCAAGAACAAATCAAAAAGATTATCCACCCTAATCAAGTTGGCTTCATTTCTGAGATGCAAGATGTTTAGTATATGTAAACCAAAATGGAAAGTAAGAAATCAAAGTATGTTTATTCACAGATAATATGACTTTATACACAAAGAAGACTTTTACCAGGAAAAATGCTACAGCTGATTAAAAACTTTCATCAAAGTAGTAGAATACAAAATTAACAAACAAAAATTAGTAGCCTTCTGATATACAAATGACAGACTGAGAAAGAAATCAGGAAAACAGTACCTGTTTCAGAACAGCCTCACAGGGTATCTTGGAGTAACACTAATGAAGCAATGAAAGACTTGTATAATGAAAACGTTAAGACACTGAAGAAAGAAATTGAAGATGACAACAGAAGATGAAGGGACCTTCCAACCTCATGGATTGGTAGGACTAATTTTGTGAAAACACCATCTACAGATTCAATACAATCCCCAGCAAAACTGCAACACAATTCTTCACAGAAACTGAAAAAAAAATCAGGATAGCTAAAGTAATCCTACATAAAAAAAGAACTGCTGGAGATATCACCATCCCAGATTTAAAATTGTATTACAAGACTATAGTAATAAGAACAGCATGGTATTGACATAAGAGACACTTTGATCAATGAAATCAAATTAAAGACCCAGACATAATTCCATACATTTACAGATACATTGTTGCAGAACATTTGTTTAACTATGCAAAGATATGTTGCATTTGTTTAACTATGTAAAGATGTACTGTATTTGTTTATATTGCAGAATATTTGTTTAACTATGTAAAGATGTGTTACATTTATTTAATCATGTAAGGATGTGGTGATGTTTTACCTTGACTAAGCTAAGACCAAGCATTCATAATTAATAATAAGTCTCCATGTCTTTATTTGTGAGCTGGTGACCCAAAAAAAAAAACAACTACAATACCTTCCTTTGACAAAAAAGCCAAAAATACACACTGGAGAAGACAGCATCTTCAACAAATAGTATTGGCCAAACTGGATAGTTGCATATAAAAGAATGAAAATAGACTCTTATCCATCACTCTGCATAAAGCTCAACTGCAAATGAGTTAACAGACTCACCATAAGACTAGATATCCTGAATGTAACAAAAGTAAAAGTAGGGAATATGTTTGAACTCATTGGCACAGGAAAGAACTTTCTTTTTTTAAGATGTATTTATTTATGTATTTTATGTATATGAATGCTCTATCTGAATGTACTCCTGTATGCCAGAAGATGGAATGGGTGATTATTATAGATGGCTATGAGCCACCATGTGGTTCTTAGGAATTGAACTCAGGACCTGGGAAAGAACAGCCAGTGTTGTTCTTAACCACTGAGCCATTTCTGCAACATGAGAAGCAGGATTATTATTATTGTTGTTGTTGTTGTTATTATGATGATGATGATGATGATGGTTTTTTTTCAAGACAGGATTTCTCTGTGTAGTTTTAGTGCCTATCCTGGATCTCTCACTATAGAACAGACTGGCCTTGAACTCACAGAGATCTGCCTGGCTCTGACTACGGAGTGCTGGGATCAAAGGTGTGTGCCACCACTGTGAGAAGAGAAGTGGGAGTTTTTTGTTTGTTGGGTTGGTTGTGTGTGTGTGTGTGTGTGTGTGTGTGTGTGTGTGAGTGAGAGAGAGAGAGTTATCTTTATATTGTATGCCTGTATTTGTTTTGCAAGTGTTTTGCTGAGATTTTACCCCCTTTCTATTTTAATAAAAAGAGAACTTTCTAACAGGGCCACCTACAGCACTAAAACCAAAATTAATGAATAAATGGGCCTCATGAAGCTGAAAGGCTTTACAGCAAAGAAAACCATCATTTGAGCAAAGCAGCAGCTGAGAGAATAGAAAAAAAAAAAACTTTACCAATTATATATTTGATAGAGATAGTATCCATTATATACAAAAAATGGACATCATGGAAAAACTATTTATAAAATGGAATATGGAACTAAACAGAGAGCTTTAAAATATATGCACAGGACCCAACTTGGACCCAGTTTCTGGCCATCTGGCTGGGCCCGGGGAAGGTTCCCCTTCTCCAACACCCCCCCCCCCACCCTGCCACCACCCCCATAACCCCCAACCCCATAGACCCTGCAGTCTACACACCCTGTCCCTACACCTATCTGCCAGCGACCCCACAAACACTTCCTGAGAATTGGAGACCAGCCCCCAACTCTCATCCAGGACCTTCCATCTGGACCAGAGGTGAGTGCGTGGGGTCATACCCAGGGAGGCCTGCCCCTAGGTCCCATCCTGGGGAACCAGCCATTCCAGAGAAGACCTGCCCAACTTAGCCCCAGGTTCTAGCCATCCAGAGGGCCCCAGCGGAAACGTTTCCCTTCTCTAAGACCCCCCCCCCACCCACAGACCCTGCAATCTATACACCCCCCCACCCATCTGCCTAAGACCCCCTCCCATCTGGCCCAGAGCTCCCATCTGGGCCAGAGGCTTCCTGAAATGCCAAATCCGGCAGTTCAGTCTGGACCAACAGCAGGGATAAGACCAAGAACGAATCTACCAAGGAGATGGGCAGAAGTACAGCATCACCAGAACCTAGCCCTCCTCCAACAGCTACACATGAACATAACAAAATTAAAGAAACAGAAGAAAGCAACCTTACGAACAACATCATGAAGAGGCTAGAGGCTTTTAAAGAGAAATAAAAAATGAAATGGAGGAAAAGACAAACAAAAATTGGAGGAAATCAATAAAGAATATGAAAAGTCAAAAAAAAAGAGGGGAAAAACACTAAAAAAAAAAACTAGAGGAAAAGACAAATAAAGCATAAGAAAACAATAAAACACTGAAAGAAAATCATGAAAAAGCAATGAAACAGATGAGGGAAACAGTCCAAGGGACCAACCTAACAAGGGAAATAGAAAAAAATGAAGAAGACACAAACCAAATGAATGCTGGAAATAGAAAATCTGAGTAAGTGAACAGGAACTAGAGATGCAAGTAAAACCAACAGTGTTCAAGAGAATGAAGAAGGGATTTCTGGTGTTGAAGATACAGTAGAAGAAATAGATTCATTAGTCAAACAAAACACTAAAGCCAACAAAGTCATGACCCAAAATGTCCAGAAAATATGGGACACCATGAAAAGACCAAGTTGATGAATAATAGGGATAGAGGAAGGAAGAGAATACCAACTCAAAGCCACAGAAAATATATTCAACAAGATCATAGAAGAAAACTTTCCCAACTTAAAGAAGGAAATGCCTATGAAGATACAAGAAGCCTATAGAACACCAAACAGACTAGACCCCATAATAAAGCCCCCTCGCCACATAATAATTAAACAACTAAACATACAGAATAAAGAAAGAATATTAAGAGCAGCAAAGGAAAAAGGCCAAGTGACTTATAAAGGCAAATCCATCAGAATAACATCTGATTCTCAATGGAGACTTTGAAAGCCAGAAGGACCTGGACAGATGTAATGTAGACACTAAGAGACTATGGATGCCAGCCTAGACTAATATACCCAGCAACACTTTCAATCATCATAGACGGAATCAACAAGACATTCCAAGACAAAGGCAGATTTAAACAATACTTATCCACAAACCTAGCCCTACAGAAAGCACTAGAAGGAAAATTCCAACCCAAGGAAGTCAAATACACCCTGAAAACACAGGCAACAGATAACACCACAGCAGTGAACCCCAAAGAAGAGAAGTACACACACACAACCACCAAAAAAAAATTAACAAGGATGAACAATCACTGGTCATTAATATCCCTTAATATCAATGGACTTAATTCACCTATAAAAAGACACAGGCTAACAGAATGGAAACAAAAGCAGGACCCATTTTTCTGCTGCATACAAGAAACACACCTCACATTCAAAGAAAGTTAGACACTACCTAAGAATAAAAGGCTGGGAAAAGACTTTCCAGTCAAATGGTCTTAAGAAGCAAGCGGGTGTAGCCATCCTGATAGCAAGCAAAATAGACTTCAAACTAAAATCAATCAAAAGAGATCAAGAAGAGCATTACATACTCATCATAGGAAAGATACACCAAGATGAAGTTTCAATTCTGAACATTTATGCCCCAAATACAAGGGTATCCACATATGTATAAGAAATATTACTAAACCTTAAATCACATATAAAAGCCCACATATTAATAGTGGGAGACTTCAACACCCCACTTTCAACACTGGACAGATCTGCCAAATAGAAACTTAACAAAAAAATAAAGGACTTAACTGATGTTATGACTCAAATGGACTTAATCGATATCTATAGAACATCCCATCTGAACAAAAAAGAATATACCTTCTTTTCAGCACCCCATGGAACCTTCTCTAAAATCGGCCACATACTTGGCCACAAAACAAATCTCAACAGATGCAAAATAATTGGAATAACCTCCTGCGTTCTATCAGACAACCATGGCTTAAAGTTAGCTTTCAACAACAACAAAAACTACAGAAAACCTACAATCTCCTGGAAATTGAATAATGATCAGCTGAATCACCAATGGCTTAAGGAAGAAATAAAGAAATTAAAAACTTCCTAGAAATCAATGAAAATGAATACACCACATACTCAAACTGATGGGACACTATGAAAGCAGTGCTAAGAGGGAAATCATAGCACTAAATGCCCACATAAAGAAGTTGGAGAAATCTCACACTAGTGACTTAACAGCACACTTGATAGCTCTAGAACAAGAGGAAGCAAAGTGACACAGGACGATTAGATGCCAGGAAATAATCAAATTGAAAGCTGAAATCAATAAAATAGAAACAAACAGAACAATACAAAAAAATTAATGAAACAAACAGTTGGTTCTTTGAGAGAATCAATAAGACAGAAAAGCCCTTATCCAAACTAACCAAAAAGACAGAGAGAGCATCCAAATTAACAAAATCAGAAATGAAAAGGGGGACATAACAACAAACAATGAGGAAATCCAGAGAATCATCAGGTCATATTTCAAAAACTCTACTCCACAAAACTGGAAAATCTAAAAAATGGATAATTTTCTGGAGAGGTACCACATACCTAAGTTAAATCAAGACCACACCAACCATTTAAATAGTCCAATAACCCCTAAGGAAATAGAATCAGTCATTAAAAGTCTCCCAACCAAAAAAAGCCCAGGACCAGATGGTTTCAGCACAGAATTCTACCAGATTTTCAAAGAAGAGTTAATAACAATACTCTTTAAATTGTTCCACATAATAAAAACAGAAGGAATATTATCAAACTCATCCTATGAGGCTACAGTTACCCTGATTCCTAAACCAAACAAAGATACAACAAAGAAAGAGAACTACAGACCAATCTCCCTCATAAACATTGATGCAAAAATACTCAATAAAATACTGGCAAACAGACTCCAAGAACACATCAAAACAATTATCCATCATGATCAAGTAGGCTTCATCCCAGGGATGCAAGGGTCACGCAACATATGAAAGTCCATCAATGTAGTACACCATATAAACAAACTGAAAGAAAAAAAACCACATGATCATCTCACTAGATGCTGATGTCATTTGACAAAATCCAACACTCCTTCATGATAAAGGTCTTGGAGTGATCGGGAATACAGGGAACATACCAAAACATAATAAAAGCAATTAACAGCAAGCCAACAGCCAACATCAAATTAAATGGAGAGAAACTCAAAGCAATACCACTAAAATCAGGAAAAAAGCAAGGCTGTCCACTCTCCCCATACTTATTCAATATAGTACTTGAAGTTCAAGCCAGAGCAATAAGACAACATAAGAAGATTAAGGGAATACAAATTGGAAAGGAAGAAGTCAAGCTTTCACTATTTGCAGATGACATGATAGTATAAATAAGTGACCCCAAAAATTCAACCAATGAACTGATAAAACTTATAAACACCTTTCAGCAACATAGCAGCATAAAAGATCAACTCAAAAAACTCAGTAGCCATCCTATATATAATTGACAAACAGGCTGAGAAGGAAATCAGAGATACATCACCCTTTACAATAGCCACAAATGATATAAAATACCTTGGGGTTACTCTAACTAAGCATGTGAAGGACCTATATGACAAGAACTTTAAGTCCCTGAAAAAAGACATTGAAGAAGATGTCAGAAAATGGAAAGATCTCCCATGCTCATGGATAGGCAGGATTAACATAGTAAAAATGTCGATCTTACCAAAAGCAATCTACAGATTCAATGCAATCCCCATCAAAACACCAACACAATTCTTCACAGACCTGGAAAGAATAATACTCAACTTCATATGGAAAAACAAAATACCCAGGATAGCCAAAAGAATCCTGTACAATAAAATATCCTCTGGAGGCATCACAATCCCCAACCTCAAGCTCTACTATAGAGCTACAGCAATAAAAACAGCTTGGTACTGGCATAAAAACTGACATGTGGACCAATGGAATCAAATTGAAGACCCTGACATTAACCCGCACACTTATGAACATATAATTTTTGACAAAGAAGCCAAAACTGTACAATGGAAAAAAGAAAGCATTTTCAACAAATGGTGCTGACATAACTGGATGTGAACGTGTAGAATGCTACAAATAGATCCATATCTGTCACCATGCACAAAACTTTAGTCCAAGTGAATCAAAGACCTCAACATAAATCCAGTTACTCTGAAGCTGATAGAAGAGAAAATAGGAAGTAGTCTTGAATGCATTGGCACAGGAGATCACTTCCTAAATATAACACCAGTAGCACAGACACTGAGAGAAATCAATGGGACCTCTTGAAACTGAGAAGCTTTTGTAGAGCAAAGGACACAGTCAACAAGACAAAGCGACAGCCTACAGAATGGGAAAAGGTCTTCACCAACCCCACATCTGACAGAGGGCTGATATCCAGACTATATAAAGAACTCAAGAAATTAGACATCAAAATGCCCAACAGTCCAATTAAGAAATGGGCTATAGAACTAAACTGAGAAATCTCAACAGAGGACGCTCAAATGGCTGAAAGACATTTAAAGAATTGCTCAACATCTCTAATCATCAGGGAAATGCACATCCAAATAACTTTGAGATACCACTTTACACCTATCAGAATGGCTAAGATCAAAAACACTGAAGACAGCTTATACTGGAGAGGATGTGGAGCAAGGGGAACTCTCCTCCACTGTTGGTGGGAATGCAAGCTTGTACAGCCACTTGGGAAATCAATATGGCGCTTTCTTAGAAAATTGGGGATCAATCTCCTCCAAAACCCAGCTATACTACTCTTGGCATATACCCAAGGAATGCTCAATCATAGTACAAGGGCACATGCTCAGCTATGTTCATTTCAGCATTGTTTGTAATAGCCAGAACCTGGAAACAACCTAGATGCCCTTCTCCTGAAGAATGGATAAAGAAAATGTGGTACATTTGCACAATGGAGGACTACTCATCAGAGAAAAACAATATCATGAGGTTTGCAGGCAAATGGATGGATCTAGAATAAATCATCCTGAGTGAGGTAACCCAGACTCAGAAAGACAAACATGGTATGTACTCACTCATAGGAGGATACTAGATGTAAAACAAAGATGACTAGACTGCTACTAACAACTCCAGGGAGGCTACCTAGAAAACAGGACCCTAAGAAAGACACAGGGATCACCCAATGACAGAGAAATGGATGAGATCTACATGAGCAAACTGGACATGAGGGAGTGGGAGGTAATGAAAGGCAAGGATCAAGGGAAAGAGGGCTTAGGGGAGCAGGAGATCCCAGCTGGATCAAGAACAGAGAGGGAGAACAAGTTTTAAAGAGACCATAATAAATGAAGACCACATGAGAATAGGAAGAAGCAAAGTGCTTTAGAAGTCCCTAGAAATCCACAAAGATACCTCCACAATAGACCACTGGCAATGGTTGAAAGAAAGCCCGAACTGACATACTCTGGTGATAGGATGGCTAACACCCTAACTGTTGTGCTAGAAATCTCATCCAATGACTAATGGAAGCAGATGCAAAGATCCACACCCATGCCCCAGGTGGAGCTCCAGGAATCCAATCGGTGAGAAAGAGGAAGGCTTGTAAGAGCAAGAATTGTTCAGACCAAGACTGGAAAAAGCACAGGGACAAATAGCCAAACTAGTGGAAACACCGAACTATGAACCAATAGCTGAGGAGCCCCCAACTGGTTCAGGCCCTCTGGATAAGTGAGACAGTTGTTTAGCTTGAACTGTTTGGGAGGCACCCAGGCAGTGGGACTGTGACCTGTCCTTAATGCTTGAGCTGGCTGTTTGAAACCTGGGGCCTATGCAGGGACACTTTGCTCAGCCTGGGAGGAGGGGACTGGACCTGCCTGGACTGAATCTACCAGGTTGAGTTGAATCCCCTGGGGAGTCCTTGCCCTGGAGGAAATGGGAATGGGGGTGGGCCGGGGGGGGGAGTGGGGGGGGAAGGGGGAGGGCAAGGCAATCCGTGGCTGATATGTAAAATTAGATCAAATTAAAAAATTAAAAAAATAAAAAATAAAATATGTACACAAATGGCTGAGAAACACTCTTAAAATTTGTCAACATCCCTAGCTATCAAGGAAATGCAAATTAAAACTACTTTTAGATTTTATCTCATCCCAGTCAAAATGCCAAGATCAAAACCATAAACGATAACACATGCTGTCAAGGATGAAGGGAGGGGGGACACTTATTCATTAATGGTAGATGAACAAACTAGTGCTGTGGAAATCAGTGTGGAGGTTACTCATAAGCCAAAATGCCATCTCCCACAATATCAACTTTGGGGCATATACTCAAAGGAGTCTACATCTTTCTACAGACATACTTGCTCACCCATGTTCATTACTGCTCTATTCCTAACAGCTAGAAACTAGAAAGGGCCTAGATGTCCATCAACTGAAGAATGCATAGTGAAAATGTGGTGCATCTCTAGAATAGTATTCGGCTGTTAAGAAAAATGAAATTAGCAGGCAAATGAGTGGAGCTAGAAATTGTCACCCTGAGTGAGGTAACCCAGACCCAAAAAGACAAATGTTGCATGTTTTCTCTTATATGTGAGTTTTAGCTTTTAAGATTTTGATGTGTGTCTTTCAATCAGAATAAGGAAAGAGATTAGGAAGTCTCTGAGGGTCCAGGGGAGTGAAGGGGGTCTTCCAGGAAACAGGAAAGAGAACAGTGTCATAAAGAGATACAGGGAAACTAGAATAGAAGAGTAAATGGGAAAGGGATGGAAGGGCAAGATAAAGGAGGGAATATGGAGAGGGACCACTAGTACTAAAGGCTGTTTGAAAAACCATATGAAAACCAACCACTATAGAAGCTTCCTAAAACATATACATATATAAATGGAGTCACTGTATGATAAGAAAAACAATGCTCCAACTAGACATCATATGCCACCAAGTCAATCTCCAGTGACAGGAATGAGTTATATCTTGTTGATTCCTTGATCAAAAGGGTCCCCATAGATCCTCCTCAAATATCACTCTATTGCCAAAGCTATTGTTTACTTCCCACAACCTGACAGTAATGCTTTATTGCTGAAAACACCACTTGTGTCATGGTAAATCAAGCTAGTGCCCACCTAAAAGCATCACATCTACTGACTAACATCCACAGTGCTGGAAGGTACTTTGTGTGCTACTGGAGGAGAAAAGTAATCACCCAGCTAGACAACCTGCAACCTACAACAGTGACCTGCCTACAAGATATATTGGTGCAATAGTGGAACAAATGTTACTGTAGTAACCTACCACTTTTTGGCTGGATTTAAGACTTATGGAACCCATACCTGATATTGGTGCAGTGGCCAAGAACCTGAGACTAGATAGGTCTTTGGCCCTAGGGAAAAACCTACTACTATTATTCTGCTAAATGAACATAGCAATAAAATTACTCCTGATGACATATTGTTATATCCATAGTTCAATGCCACAATTAACCCTCATCAGAGAAGCTTCTTCTTTCAGTATATATAATTAACACACCTACAACTATGTAGAGTTAGAGACTTTGGAGTACTCAGACCTAAACGAGATTTTTATTATACACCACTCCCTTAAGGCTCGGGGATCTATGTGGAAGAAAGGGCAGAAAGATTTTCAGAGGCAGAGGTGGTAGATGAACAGCATCTTCCAAACACAACAAGGCTGACATATATATTAACTCATACAGAATGATAGAACACACAAGACCTGCACTGGATCAAACCAAATAAAACCAAACATTGAAATGGAAAGTGGACACAAAGTACCACCCCTAACCAAGAAGTTTGTTGCAATTGACGCCTGCCAGCAAAAGAAAAAAAAAATAGCTTTCCCTGATTAGTGTCATTGAGTATATCAACCACGCTCCAGGTCAGGCCCCATGCTCAGAGGTAACTGCATGAGAATGCTTTTTGTTTTGTTTTAGTTTGACTTGGTATTTTCTGTCTTTGGGGTTGTTTGTTTGTTTATCTGTTTTGATTCTTGTTTTTGAGAGTGGAGAGGGAAGGAAAGAGAAAACAGTGTAGAGTTGGGTGGGTAGGAAAGTGAGGAGGATCTGAGAAGAGTTGGAGGAAGGGAGAGAATATGATCAAAATATACTATGTAAAAATTAAATAAAAAGACAACTTTATCAACCAAATCAATAAAAATTAAAAAGAACTAATGAGTAACTCAAATATGTTTTCTGTGGGAAGATTTTGAAACTCCACACTTTGTGAATAATAAGGTTTACTGCATAGGTAATACTGAAAAGCTCAACACTCATAGCAAATGCTGCCTGGGCAGCCAACAGTGTGTAGGATGCTATGAGCAGTAACTGCTGCAAGCGAAGGGATACAGAATTCTCTAAATACTTGGAGGTTTCAGGGAAGAAGTGTCTAGAGAATGCTTCTAGTCAGGTTGTGATCTAACTGCATTTAGAGTCAAAGTATGAAGCTCTTGCTTGAGTCAGATGTTCTACATCAGACTATATAGCAAGTACAAGTCACAACATACACAGGAAAGACAATAAATCAAAACCAAACTGGTACACTAGACTTTAAAAGCCAGTTTGATTACTCTGCACATTTGCCAATTCCCATGTGTAAGATTACCTGCTGTGTTGTATGAATGAAAGTGTTAAATCCCATTACCTGATTTGCCTGTCATACATATGATAGTCAGCAGAGAAGTATTTATTGAGCCTCCCACAGATGAGTAATTTTAGAAACTATATTAACTAGAAAAGATCCAAGGGTAGAATAATTACTAAGCTCCTTTAAAAAGCAACAAATCCTGTGTTTCTTATAATAACCCAGCACAGAATTCATCCTCAAGACAACACTAGGCTAAAATAAAGAAAACTTGGTCTGAAGCACAGTCAAGATCTACAGTGAAGACAAACTGTGTTCGTGGCGCCTTATCTCGAACATGCCTTATCTCATTCACTTCTCCTCCAACTCACAAATGATGAAAGCAAGTTTCAGCAAGAACAGGCAACATAGGTACCAAAGCAGAGACAGCCAAACCAGGCACAGGCCTAAGGAAAGGGTTTTACATACATAATAAGGACTGAGCACACAGTGAGATTTCCAGAGCTTTTCCCCACCTACCTACAAATCATAGATAGGGACTTACACATTCCTATTATGACACTCAACCTTAATACTTGGCATTGCCCCCAGAGTGTCCCAGGGACAAGGCTGACAGAGCAGGACTACTGTTCCCTTGAACCATGCAGGCTCACCAGTAGTTCTGAATAACCCGGACCTTATTCTTGGAATTGTGGTCCTCTGTAAAATGTGTCACATAGAGTCTGGGGAAACTTTCCTCTTGTCTTTGTCATGCAAACTAGCCTTTCCCTTTAAATTACACTTTTAGATTGCTTGTTGCCTTAGGTTTAGCTGATCTCAAAATACTTTGAACTCTGTTCTTTACTCACTACTTCTTTGGCAATATTCTCACATGAGCATGAATGTTACTTTATCTCTTTATTTTCTGTTAAACACATGTTTGTATATACTTATTTACTTTGCAGGCTCAGGTTTACCTAAAGTTAGGAACTATTGAGGAAGATTTCACCATCCCTCTGTCCACTGTGGACTTGTCAGGAGCAAAATTCTTTTGTAGGAATAACACTCTTTGCCTCTCTACTTCTTCCTAAGCTTCAGCATCCCTCCCTAAGGGGGAAAAATATCTCACCTAGCTCTGAGTTTGAGAGCATGTCATCTCATCCCCTTTCCCTTTAGAAACTTCTTGCCTTCATAAACACTATTTTCTGCCTTACTTCTCCATGCAATATACATGACAGGGACAGGCCTCTAGAGGGATATGATTGAGTTTGTTCTTACTATGATTAGCAAACATTGTCAAAACATCTAAATCATGTTCTTCAAATTCCACTAATAAAGTTGATGTTTTGGTACCCATAAATACTGTCTTTTGCTGGTTTCCACAGTGGTTCTAAACTTTAGATGAAGAATATAATTTACTAACATCATCATATCATACTAGAGATAATTGTTACAGGATTACCATAAAAGCCAGGCATAGTAGTGCACATCTATAATCCGAGCACTCAGGAGGCAGAGACAAGATCACAAATTTAAGTCCAGCATGCTGGATACTTTTATGTCAACTTGAAACAAACTAAAGTCATCTGAGAATAGGAAAGCTCAATTAAGAAAATGATGGTTTCAGCAAAATTTCTACTAGACGTTCAAAGAAGAGCTAATACCAGTACAACTCAAATTATTCCACAAAATAGAAACTGACGGAACATTGCCAAATTCTTTTTATGAGGCCACAGTTACCCCAATACCCAAACCACACAAAGGCTAAGGCTCAACAAAGGAAGAGAATTACAGACCAATTTTCCTCATGAACATTTACACAGAAATATGTAATAAAATACTGGCAAACCAAATCCAAGAACACATCAGAAAGATCATCCACCATGATCAAGTGGGCTTCATCCCAGAGATGCAGGGATTGTTCAATATATGAAAATTTGTCAGTGTAATCTACCATATAAGAAAACTGAAAGGGAAAAAAAGCAAGATGATCTCATTAGATGCTGAAAAATACCCTTGACAAAATCCAACACCCCTTCATGACAAAAGTCTTGAAGAGATCAGAGATACAAGGTACATAACTAAACATAGTAAAAGCAATATACAGCAAGCCAACAGCCAACATCAAATTAAATGGAGAGAAACTCAAAGCAATTCCACTAAAATCAGGAACAAGACAAGACTGTCCACTCTCTCAATATCTATTCAATATAATACTTGAAGTCCTAGTAGAGCAATAAGACAACAAAGGGAGATCAAAGAGATACAAACTGGAAAAGAAGAAGGCAAAGTATTGCTATGTGAAGATGATATGATAGTATACATAAGTGACCCCAAAATTTATACTAGAGAACTCCTACATCTGATAAATATCTTTAGCAATATGGCTCAATACAAAATCAACTCAAAAAAATCAGTAGCCCTCTTAATATACAAATGATAAAAGGGCTGAGAAAGAAATCAGGGAAACAACACACTTCACCATAGCCACAAACAATATAAAATATCTTGGGGTAACTCTAATTAAACAGGTCTGTATGACAAGAACTTCAAGTCTTTGAAGAAAGAAATAGGAGAAGGTATCAGAAAATGAAAAGATCTTCCAGGCGCATGGACCTGTAGAATTAATAGATGTCCATCTTACTAAAAGCAATCTACAGATTCAAAGTAATGCCCATCAAAATTCCAACACAATTCTTTACAGACCTTGAAAGAACAATATTTAACTTCATATGGAAAAACAAAAAAACCCAGGATAGCTAAAACAATCCCATACAATAAAAGAGCTTCCAGAGGTATCAACATCCCTGATCTCAAGATCTACTACAGAGCTATAGTAGTAAAAACAGCCTGGTATTAGTATAAAAATAGACACATTGATCAATGGAATCAAATTAAAGACACAGGCATAAATCCACACACCTAGGGACACTTGATTTTCGGCAAAGAAGCCAAAACTATACAATGGAGAAAAGAGAATCCAGACATAAATACATACATCTATGGACACTTGATTTTTTTTTTTTTTTTACAAAGAAGGCAGAACTATACAATGGAGAAAAGAAAGTGTATTCAACAAATAGTACTGGCTATTGGATGTCAGCATGTAGAGGAATGCAAATAGATCCATATCAATCACCTTGCACAAAACTCTAGTCCAAATGGGTCAAAGACCTCAACACTGAACCTGATAGAAGAGAAAGTGGGAATAGCCTTGAAAGCATTGGTACAGGAGACAACATCCTCAACAGAATAAGAACAGCACAGACGCTGAGACTGACAATCAATAAATGGGGCCTCATGTACCTGAGAAGTTTCTATAAGGCAAAGGACACTGTCAATAGGATAAAATGGCTGCCAACAGATTGGGAAATGATTTTCACCAACCCTATATCTGACAGATGGATGATCTCTAAAATATATAAAGAACTCAAGAAACTAGACACCAAAAAAAATCTAATCAAAAACTGGGCTACTGATATAAGCAGAGAATTCTCAACAGAAGAATCTTAAAAGGCAAAGAACACTTAAAGAACTGTTCAACAACCTTAGCCATCAGGGAAATGCAAATAAAAATTCTCAGATTCCATCTTACATCTGTCAGAATGGCTAAGATCAAAAACACAAATAATAGCTTATGTTGGAGAGGGTGTGGAGCAAGGGGAACACTCCTCCATTGCTGGTGGGAGTGTAAACTTGTACAGCCACTTTGGAAATCAATATGGCAGCTTCCCAGAAAATTAGAAATCAATCTACCTCAAAACCCAGCAGTACCACTCTTGGGAATATACCCAAAGAATTCTCAATCATACCACAAGGACACTTGCTCAACTATGTTCATAGCAGCTTTATTTGTAATAGCCAGAAACTAAAAACAAGCTGGATGCCCCTCAACTGAGGAATAGATAAAGAAAATGTGGTACATTTACACAACGGCGTATAGCTCAGCTGGTAAAAACAGTGAGAGGAAATTTGTAGGCAAATGGATGGAACTAGAAAAAAAAGATCATCCTGAATGAGGTAACCCAGACCCAGAAAGATAAACAGGGTATGTACTCACTCATAAATGGGTATTAACTGTAAAGTAAAGGATAACATGCTACAGACCCAGAGAGGCTAGGTAACAAGGGGGGCATAAAGGGGTTATGCACGTATCTCCCAGGGAAGGGTAAATAGAGATCTCCTTGGTGGACTAAGGCAGGTAGGCATGGGAACTTGTGGGATTGGGTTGCAGAGCAGGCAGAGGGGTAGAGTACTGATAAAGATGACTGGAAAGAGGGGCTTTACAGAGTCAGATAGAAGTCTGAGGCAAGAGAAACTCCCATAGGTCTACAAGGAAGGCCCCAGCTAAGACTCTAGGCAGCAGTAGAAGCATAGCCTGAACTGGCCATCTCCTATGATCAGATTGGTGACTACCCAGGTTGTCAGTGAAGAGCCTTCATCCAGTGACGGATGGAGGCAGATTCAGAGACCCACGGCCAAACGGCCAAACATTGGGCCAAGCTCAGGGAGTCCTGCTGAGGAGAGTATAGGAGCCAGGGGGTCAGGGGCATGGCAGGAAAGCCTACATGAGCCTTCTCATGGGCACTCACAGAGTCTGAACCAACAACCGGGAGCCTACATGGGACTGACCTAGGCCCTCTGCATGTATGTGACAGTTGTGTAGTTTGGTCTACTTGTGGGATTCCCAGCAATAGGAGCAGGACTGTCCCTGGTACTTTGGCTGGCTCTTGGGAATGTCTTTCTTGTGCTGGATTGCCTTGCTGAACCTGAATACAGGGGAAGGTGCTTAGTCATATGGTAACATGACAAGCCATGCTTTGCTGATGCCCATGGAAGGCCTGCTCCTTTCTGAATGATTATGGAGGAGTGGTGAATTGAGAGGGAAGAGGAGGGAGGAAGAAGGAGCGAGAGGGTGAGAAGGGAGGGGAGGCTATATTTGGCATGTAAAATAAATAAATTAATTTAAAAAAAAAAAGAAAATGCTTCCATAATCAAGCTGTAGGGCATTTTTGTAATTAGTTACTGATGTAGGAGGCCCAGCCCATTGTGGGTGGTGCTATATTTGGGCTGAAGATCCTAGGTTGTATAAGAAAGCAGGCTGAGCAAGCCATGTTGAGCAAGTCAGTAAGCAGTACACCTCCATGGGCTCTACATCATCAGCTCTAGCCTCCAGGTTCCTCCCCGAAGGAGTTTCTGTCCTGACTTTCTTTAATGATGGACTATAATTTGGAAATGTAGCCAAATAAACCCTTTCTTCCCCAGCTTGCTTATTGGTCGTGGTGTTTCATCACAGCAATAGAAACCTTTATTAAGAGCCAGTTTGGCTGCACAGCCAGTTCTAGGCCAGTTCTAGAGCTACATAGCACGACTGTCTCAAAAACAAGCAATACACAAAGGATTGCACTAGAAATATTGTGTTTGGTAGAACATAAAGCACATTTTCTATATAAGTAATTCATATTTCAGTTTTATCATTTCTTTCATGAATCTCCTTCATGGTAAACTTTTATGACCTATTTCTTCCAATGACTGATATTTGATTAAATCAAGCAACAATACATTTAAGTTTAATATTTAATTGAAGCAAGATATTCTCCAACCAAAGTATTCAGTTGTACAATATTTATTTTTAATATATTAATATAATTTGAATTTCCCAAATCAGTTTTAAGAAATACCACATTTGAATGCACTCTAAAGTTGTGAGAACTATATCTATCTTGACTACAAAGGTTTATTTTTTTTCAATACTAGAGATCAGATATTGGATGTTATGCATGCTAGGCAAGAATTCTACTATTAAGCCATATCCCCAGCTCAAAGAAGTTTTTTTTTTTAATCTTTGTGTGAGTGTGAGTGAGTGAATGTTTGTGTGTATGTGTATGCAAGTATACAGCATATATGGAGAGGAGAGAATCACCTTGAGTGTTGTGCACCCTGTTTAAAAGAAGGCCTTTTGTTGTTCACTAATGCACATGCCAGGCTAGCCAGCCCTCAACCTTCTGGGGCTTCTCTTATGTCCATCTCTGATTGCCTCATAGGAGAAATGGGATTACCAATGTACAGCACTACATCCAGTCTTAAGTGTGTTCTGTGAATCTGATCTGAGATCCTTAAATATGCACACTGTAGGAAGCATTTTACCTACTGGGCTATCTTCCAAGCTCAAAGATTTTTAAACCTGGTAACTGAGAAACTAAAACTGGAAATATGTATGCCAGATAATCCTGCATGTTTTTAAACCAGGAATTGTTCCTGGATTTACTTCCACAAAGTTTAAATTACTCCTAACAATAAGCTGCTGAAAGAGACACATGAACATTTCAAGGTTGCTAGACTTCCCATCCTTAACAGAGATAGCCATGCTCACAGCTAAAGCAGCTCTTCAAGTAACAGTGTGCTAAGTAGTCCTAAATCGTTTGTACTCCACCTCTCAATAGCTTCATAACATTTTGGTAGAAGACCTAACCATGTAGAATGTAAAAGTATGGTTTCCTGAGTTCAGATCTGGACTCTCTTACTCAACAGCGAGGAACTATACACAAACCATAGCCTGCTTCTCAGTTTTCCATCTGTAAACTGAGAATGATAATAGCCCTTGCTGGAAAGTGTTGTTTTACATAAATTACTGTGTGGAATGTGCTTAGAACTATCTAAGACACATCTTACCATCCAATGGCATATACATGTTAGCTATTATTTTTGTTATTTTTAAGAAATGTAATACTCTGGGTTCATGCCCCCATAATTCACAAAGTGAAGGATGATATTATGTCTAGACATAACCATTTGTAGACAAGGTCTGTTCTTTGAAGTAGCACCAATGTCACAGAAAAACTCTTAGAAAAGCCCAAAGAGTCAGCACTACCTGAGGTACTAGAAGGCCTGGTGGCTGGCTAATAATTACATCAACATTCTCTAGCCAAAGACTGTAAGAGCCCCATCTACAGTGACACAAACTGGATTTATTGATTCATTTCAAGCAGGGAAAACAAGCACCATAGGGACCCAGAGGGAACCCCAATAAGACAGTGTTAGGAAGAATTTATTACAGGGGTTGAGTCTAGGGAATGTCCAAGGAAATAAGGATCCTCCTCGGATTGGATGCTGTCTAAAAGCAGGGATAATTCTAACTGAGCATCTTAACATTTTTAATCCAATCATTGGAAGATAAAAGCTGAAGTAACACTATAATTGGAACAGAGGCAATGGTCACTCAATAGCCAGGAAAGAGGATCGTTTGATCATTTTCTTGGTTGATGGTGTTCTTACTTTTACCTGTTCAGAGATTCCATGAAGAAGCTGTTTCTGTCTAGCTGCACTACAGGCTCTACATTGTTTTGTATCTGATGTTGGTGTCCTGTGAAAAGTACTTACCTGAAGAAGGAAGTTCCTGCCCTTCCCCAAGGCAATGCCAAAATGAAGGCCTTGAAAGCTAAGAAGGCAGTGCTGAAAAGTGTCCACAGCCACAGAAAGAAGATTCACACTAAGAGGTTTTCGGCCCCCCCCACCCCACCCCACAAGTTTCTCCACACACGCAGCAAACCAGATCAAGCTGAACTGAAAAAGTATAAAAGGTATATAGTGAGCAACTCCCAGGCAGGTTCTCCGTTGGGGCTAGAAGAGTTATGCCCTCAATTGAAAGCTGGGAGATTTCATCAGTTGTAGGTGAGGGCTGAATTTGTCCACACAAGTGTGGTCAAAAGCTCAGCACTTAGGCAGGGTCTCGGGCAGTGGGCAGCTTCAAAGGAGGAAGCTTCAGTAGCCACCAACAATGTAGCACTGGACTTTTTGCCCCTTTTCCTTTGTTCAGAGACTCTCTGAGCAAGTAGTCGAAAAAGGGGAAGAGGGGGAAGGGAAGGAAGAGCCAAAAGAGACAGGAATGGGCTTTCTGGACCATGCAGGGGGGAGCTGGAGGCTCCAACTGAACATGCACGCCACCCACCTTCAGGAGACCCAAGACCCTACAGCTCGGGAGGTAACCCAAATACCCTTGAAAGAGAGCTCCCAGGAGAGACAATCGTTTTCTTTATTATTTTATAATTTAATTAATTTTACATCAGCCATGGGTTTCCCCTGTCCTCCCCCCTCCCACCCCTGCCCTCCCCAGACTCCCCCCCATTCCCATCTCCTCCAGGGCAAAGAATCCCCTCCAAGGATTCAGCTCAACCTGGTAGATTCAGTCCAGGCCGGAGGGAGAGACAATCTTGACCACTATGCCATCTGACCACTGAAGAAGACAGGAGACAACATACTTGTGTTCATTGTAGATGTCAAGGTCAACAAGCACCAGATAGAAGAGGCTGTAAAGAAAGACTATGACACTGCTGTAGCCAAAGTCAGCACCCTCACAAGGCCTTATAGAGAGAAGAAGCCATATGTTTGATTGGCTCCTGATTATGATGCTGTGGATGTTGCACTGGGATCATCTAAACTGAGTCCAACTGGCTAATTCTATACACTATTCTATTCTATATACTTTTTTCACCATAAAAGTTGGGGTGGGGGGCAGTGCTTACCTTCCCACAAGAGAACTCCACACATTCAAGGTGAATACTTGGAAAGCTCCTGCCTAACAGAGAATTTTCTGTTTCTCAAACTAGATAAGGTTTTAACCAAATGTCAGGGCTGATAAGAAAATAGTAACTATCGCTGTTATTACATATACTGTTGGGTTTAGTTTAAAGCCTTTTATAATTGTGTAACTTGAGCCTCAGAATAACCCAGGTAAGTAGGGCAGAGGGCCTTCCCTTACTCAACTCCAGAGACTCCCAGCATATTTCTTGCAAACAATACCTTCCCAGTATAAATAATGCCTTCTGCAGTTGTAATCCAAGACTTCCCTTCAAGTTCTCCCTAGAAATCTATCTGTTCTAGTGCTGGTGTTGGAGCTGATTAGTCACAGTCTCGGCTTCTACATGGCTGTGCTAACCAGCCTGTTAAAACTTAATAAACTCCAGAGGCTGCAACAGTGAGGATGGTTTTGCCTTTTGTCCACAGCCATGTGTCTGCTGAGACAGGATCTTTAAAAGGGTACTGAACTCACATCCGCTTTCACATAGTAGCTTCCTAAAACAAAAATAACTCTGCTGCCTTAAAAGTTAATATTCCTCCACATGCTTTGCTTACAACTTTGGAATGAATGACAGGGAACAGGATTTTTGAGCTGCAAGGGGGGAAAAAAAGGAAAGAACAAAACATTCTGCTAAATTCAGGCACTGAAATTCCAAGATTTAGACAAAACAGCTAGTTATGGGTTCTTGTACATTCTGGGAAACCTGCCAAATAAAATCCCAAAGGAAAACGGAAATTCCCAGGAAACTTTTGTGATAATAAATCTTTGTCCAGCACCATCTTTTCGCAGCTGGGAATTTCCCTTTTCACTCTCTTTCTCCACTTTGACATTGTACAAAGTGAAACTGAAAACACACCACACCACTGGCTGTTATCGAACCCAAGCAGTTCCCAGAAAGAAGACAGACTGTGATCCAAACAGATGTGTTTCAGCATACTGACCAGCAACTCACAAACTGTCACTTCTAGAAAGTCACATAATCCCTGTGAACGCTACTTTCACTATTTGCCCCAAATGGTGTCTTCCTGACACTGAGAGGAAACTTGAGCAGCACACTTACCACCTGTGGCCACGTGTTCTGGCATCCTGTCTTCCCCAGGACACTCAAAGCATTCCAACTTCAGAGACATTGACTTCCTTGTCTTTGTACTTCCAGCACTTAGGATGATGGTGTATAAAATGTCTGTTAAATGTGTTGCCTAGAGGTGGCTGTGCTGGAGATCTGAATTAACAGGAAGGTCCAATTTTCATTTGCACATCACTTAATCACAGCTGAAGGTCTTACCTACTTGGCACACATTAAAAATCAGTGACATGGCAGCTCACAGAAGATATTCCCTTTCCTGGACTCTGTGGGTACCAGTTGTAGTGTACATAAAATTAAATAAAATTAAGAATTTTAGCCAGGTGTGGTAGCACACACTTTGAATTCCAGCACTAAGGAGGTGAGGCAATCAGATCTCTCTAAGTTCAAGATCAGCATGGTCTATGTAGTGAGTCCAGGAGATCCAGGGTTATGTAGAGAGGCCTTGTCTCAAAAGGAAAAAGAATTAAAAAAATAATAATACTGAGGAAACCTAAAATGTTCCTTAATAGATATATAATTGAACAACGATAGCATACCCATACCATGCAATACTCTTCAGCAATTATAAAAAGCTATTGATACAAACAAACTCTCCCATGGATCTCAAGGGTACAATGCTGAATAAGGTAAGGCAATCTCAAAACATTACATATTTTATAATTCCATTAACATACTTATTATGGTTTATATATGATGTATCCTTCCAAAAGCCCCATACATTAAAGGCTTAGAGTCCCCAGCTGGTAACAACACTGAGAGGTGATTAGATCAGGAGGCTTGCTCCATTTATTGGTAATATATTGATTAGCTCACAACTGAATGGGTTAGCAGAAATCAGGGGCCTACCTGAAGAAAATGGACCACTGCAGGTATTGGTAGCATGCTGTCTTTGAAAGACAAAGCTTGTCCCCTGTCCTTCCTTATTTCTCTATGCTTCCTAGTAAACAGGTTTGCTCTACACAGGATCCCTGCCATTATGTACTGTCTCAATGGAGCCCAAAACTAAGAGGCAAGATATCTTCCGCCTTGAAAGAGATTTCCTCAGGTAATCTGTCATAGTAGTGGAAAAGCTATTTTGAAACAACAAAACAATAGCAAAGCAAAACAGATTCACGATTACAGACATTCACCTTCTGTCAGCAATGAGGGGCAATCTGTTCAAGTCCTCTCTCCCCATAACTTCATACTATCTTCCCCCTATGTATGCCTGTCTTGGTATCCAAATATCTTCTCCTTTTTAAAGAAATTTGGGGTGTGTATGGGGGGGGAGGGTGTCTTTCTATGTACCACAAGCTGACCTGAAACCCATGAGCCTTCTGCCTCAACTTCCCAAGTAATGGGATTACAGGTATGTCCCACCACACCTGATCCATTTTTTTCCTTTTCATCTGAAGAGTCATCTTTGATTAAGGTCTAGACTAGTAAGCTTACCTTAACCAGATCTACCTTAGACATTTTCCTGTGGCTGTGATAAAATACCCTGGCTAAAGCAACCTAAGGAAGGAGGAGTTTACTTTAGGCTCAGAATTGGAAGGTACAATAGATTACCGCAAGGAAGTCAAGGCGTTAAAAGCTGGAAACAGGTGGTCATATGGTGTCCACAGGAAGAAGAGGGTGGTCAATGTTGCGCTTGTAAGCACGGGCACAGTAAAGAAACCACTGAAATGGCTGCTCCGTGACTGGGAGTAAAGAGTTTACTGTGGATAAGAGAGAGAACATCCAAGGTCAAGAGAAAGGGAGCACTCTGGACATGGCCAGGGTCATCTGTGAGAGAAGCGAGAAGAGCAGAGAAGAGCAAGAACAGCAGCAGTGGCAGGGGAAAACCTTGCTGTCATATAGAGAACTAAGGGGTGTCTGGGAGAAGGGAGGCCTGTGAACTGCTACAGTCTGGGAGCTAGTGTCTGGAGAAGTGGGGGAGGTGAGATGGCCAAGGAGGCTAGCTTGGACTTCGAAATGCACTTGTTATGAAGGTGTCTGGAGACTACCATTGGCTTTGGTATGTACTATAGGAACATGTCAACAGGGAGCCAGATGTTCCATCTGACCAAGGAGGGCTTTATAGAAAAGTGGCTCTTTCTGGCAGACAGAAATCCACTTAAAAAGATTCCCCAAGGAATGGATTTTCTAATCTGCTTTGATGTAAGAAGATACTGATGAAATAAAATGTTCATAGGATTACTGAGTCTGAAAAGCAAATTGGTCATTGAAGATGACAAAGAATAAAGAAGACATGATACCTCTCTTCAAAGTATCTTTAAATCCCCCAGACCTTTTCCAAAAGTAATGTGGAAGGATAATTTTAAATGATCTGAAGCAGAATTAAAATTACTTGATATAACACAAGTAGATAATTTGAAGACCAGAAGAACATTTAGAATGTTAGAGGATTATAACATGAAAAACTTCTAGCCAATAGAAATAGTTTGTTTAAATTATAGTGAATGCCATTCACAAGGAAATGTTCAAGAAACTGGCTCACTTTCACTGGGTATTCTAGCATTAGACAGCATTACAGCTGTCTGTGTTAGCTCAGTGTCGCCATGCTTTATTTCATTTTCATTATTGTACAGAAAGACAGGTTAACCTTCTGAATTAGTCCCTTTTTGTTGCTGTGGTAAAATATTGTGAGCAAAAGCAACTTATGGAAGCTTATTGTGGCTTACAATTCCAGCCAAGAGTCCACAGTGGTGGAGAAGACATGGCAGCACATGACCAGAACAGGAAGTGGAAAGATCACATCATCCATCATAAACAAGAAGCAGAGAGAGTCTGAACTGGAAGCAGGGGGAGGATATAAGACCATAAAACCCATCCCTAATCATGTGCTCCCTCCAGCAAGGCTGTAACTCTTACATTTCCCCAAACAGCGCCACCAACCTGGGATTAAGTGTTCTAATGCCTGAGCCTATGGGGACAGATCTCATCCTAGCCACCTTCTTAACATTTGTTAGAACGCTAAGTGATAAAGATACTACTTTCTATTAACATATACTCCAGAAATAGTGTGTTAGGAAATGCCATATTGAAAGGTTAGTTTTAGTGTAGTCTTTACTAGTAACTCTGCTTAGCTTTTCCTGTTGACTGATAAAGCAATTTAATTTAGCTAATTATCTTAGAAAAACACTTCATTTAATCATAGGATTGACTATAGAATATTCACAAAGAATAAGAAACACTGTTTATTAACTGTGAGAACTGGACAACTTTCTAACTCCTTGTATAAGATTCCACATCACTAAGATTAAAGCAATTTTGATTTGGAGTAGGACCGTTCCAAATGTACCCCAGTTGTTCAATCACCTGTGCACACCAATTTCTCCAGCATTTGTGTTTGTAGACTTTTCTAGATGTTTTGAATGTGAGATGGCTGAAATTCTTGGAATTCTGTTTCTTTTTGTTTTCTGTTCTGTTCTGTTTTATAACATTCTTTCTTGTGATCTCCCCCCTCAGCCTCTCAAATGTGGCCTTTTAAGTGAAGGGAGTCAGATAACGGCCTGGTAGGCAGACAGGGAATCAGACCATACATAAACAAAATTGCAAACTTCTGACTTTCCCCACAAGTGGGCCTTTCTGGCTGACTTACCTGGGCATGCTCTAGGCAGGCCCCGGCTATGTCAAAGCTTGCACAGTGACATCCTATGGACCTACTCTCCTGTTTCCAAGCTGATCAATCCAAAAAGGGGGAGGAAGGACCATCCTATAGTACCAACACACCTAAAAATCCCAGTCCTCCAGGGCAAAGCAGATTTCGGTTTCTACCTCCTCCCTACTTGTAACCAGTCCGTTCTTTTGTGTGGTATGTGTATGGTGTGTGCTGTGTATGTGTGATGTCTGTGTCGTGTGATTTGTGTATGTGGTGTGTGGTGTATGTATGTGTGGTATGTGGTGTGTGTGTATGTATATATTGCACACATGCCCACTTTACTTTTAACAAATCTTGATTACTTGTTGTGACTGTGATTTTTTTGTCTTCTAGTTCTTAAATTGTTGGAGAAAATGAACTCAATCCATGACCCTAGATGGTAACATATACCAACATCACTGCATTTGTGCTTTTTAGAAAAAGTGCTTTCTTTCTTTTTCTAAAAGAAGATTTATTTATTTATTTAATGTGCACTAGTTTTGGTTTTGTTTGTTTGTTTGTTTGGGTTTTTTGTCTATATATACTCTGTTTGAGGGTGTCAGGTCCCCTGGAACTGTAGTGAGAGACAGTTGTGAGCTGCCATGTGGGTGCTGGGAATCGAACCTGGTTCCTCTGGAAGAGCAACCAGTGCTCTTAACCTCTGAGACATCTCTCCAGCCCCGAAAAAAAAAAAAAAATGCTTTCTTTTGCAAAATGTTTGTGTCTTATTTCTACACAAGACATGAATGACTTAAAGTTGCTATGCTATTTCCTAAACTAATGCAAAACAGGCACAAATAAACTTCATTCCCAATAAAATTTTGGCATAGTTTTATAGGATTTTGAATAAATGAGTTCAACATACAGATGTGACGCTTATTTTTGAGGCCAATTTGTCCATTTCATCTAAGCTTCTGTTTCTTATTTAGTAGATGTACTTCCATATTAATATCTTTGAAGCTTTCTATCTTTAATTAGTTGATTATAGAAATATAATGTATATATGCAAACTTAACTGAGACTCTATACATATAGTTCAATTCCATATATAAGTAAGTATATATTCTTAAAGTTTTTCCTATGTACTTATATATTTAGGTTTTTTGTTTGTTTGTCTTTGGAGACAGGGTTTCTCTGTGTAGTTGTGTCCTGGAACTCACTCTGTAGCCCAGGCCTCAAGCTCAGAGATCCCTCTGCCTTCCAGAGTGCTGGGTTAAAGGTGCGTGCCACCTCTACCTGGCTTATTTTTATTTTTATTTATGTGTGTGTGCGTCTCACCTGCAGAAGCCAGAAGAGGGGGTCAGATCCCCTGGAGCAAGAAGTACAGGCTGCTGTGAGCCACCAGATGTGGTGCCAATAACAAAACTCAGGTCCTCTGAAGAACAGCAAGTCCTCTTAACATCGTGCGTATTATCTCCAGCCCAAGGACACATACTTCTAAACTGTAGACTTGTAAAAACTATGAAGAACTAAAGTATAGGAAAGGATCTATCGATGTTTTATATATATAAGGGACACAATTACAGACTTGGTATCCTGGTAGGTGTAGGATCATGAAACTAAATCGTTCACAAATATGAGGTATCATCATATTTGTGCCAAACGCCCTATTGAACAGTCATCTAAGTAGAAAGGTATTTAAAGTAGAAAGATAGAATAGTGATTGTGTTTGGGTAATTTGTTTACTTCTTTTTGGACAGCAGCCTTCCCAAACACAAGAAATGGTTATGTTTTTCAATTTCCAAAGCTTGTAGGCTTTGGAGAATACAAGAAGAAAGAGTTTCCTGGTAGAAGAGCATGTCACAGGAGCTGAACCCCTCAATTTGTCATACTATGACAGCGCTTACCTCCCGACCTCACTCCTGAAGTGACAGCCACTGAGTAAAGACAGGAGTGGAGGCGAGCAGATGGTGACGCTCAGGAAGTGGGATGGTGTGGAAGTCACCAGGCTACCCAGCAGGAGTTACCCCCACCCCATCACTTCTGAGGTTTGGAGACTAAGGCAGACAGCGGGCCAAAGGAAAATCCGGCCTACCCACCTGACACCGGCGTGGACGCCACTGCAGGGACTTTCCCCAGAGGAAAAGTGCTCCAGGCCTGCGTGGAGCCCACACGGCTGGGAGAGGGCCGGGAGGGGCGCGGAGGGCCGGGAGGGGCGCGGAGGGCCCGGAGCCCCGGCAACCCCTGAGCCCCGCCTCTGATGACGTTACCCCGGGAGCCTGAGGGGGCGGGGCCTGTGGAGGGCGGGGTCTGCGGTGGGAGGGACCTGAGGAGAGAGGGGTCTAAGGAGGGCGGGGCCGGCGTGGGGCGGGGCCTGCGGAGAGTGGAGCCTGCGGAGGGAGGGGCCGGCGGAGAGAGGGGCCTGCGGAGGGCGGGGCCTGCGGAGAGAGGGGCCGGCGGGGGGCGGGGCCTGCGGAGAGTGGAGCCTGCGGAGGGAGGGGCCTGAGGAGGGAGGGGCCATCAGGGGCGGGGCCAGGGTAGGAGAGGTAGGCTACGGAGTTGGGTGGAGGAAGGAAACCGCAGAAGAAGCAGGAGGGAGGAGCGCGGAGCCTGGAGGAGGGCGGAGGAAGGTCCGCCCTGGCGCGGCCGCAGACCGGACGGGCTCCTTGGGACAGCCGGCCGGGCCGGAACTGCAGCGACCGCGCGGGAATGGGCTGCCCAGCGAGCTAAGGCCGCACAGCACCGGCCAAGGCGGCCAGGGTCGAGCGGAGGGCCGCTCAGCCAGAGCCATGAACGGGGACGCCATCTGCAGCGCGCTGCCTACCATCCCCTACCACAAGCTCGCCGACCTGCACTACCTCAGCCGCGGCGCCTCGGGCACCGTGTCGTCGGCACGCCACGCAGACTGGCGCGTGCGGGTGGCCGTGAAGCACCTGCACATCCACACGCCGCTGCTCGACAGGTAGGGTGCCGCTGCGGGCCTCACGCAGACGCGGGCCCGCATGGCCACAGTCCGGCCGCACTGACCGTGATGCTCCCAGCTCCCCGCAGCTGCCAGTCCTCGGCCCTGGGGCTAGCCCCGGTCCACGTGAGGAACTGCCCTGGCCGTGCGTCAGACTTTCCAACTCGCCTCTCCTCCCATCCGTGGTGTCCACTCTCCTCCAAAAACCTGCAATCACGGCCACCTCTAAAAGCCTGTTTATTGAACTTGACGTGTATTGATACAGTGCATGTAGGTTAAGCTTTATTTTTAGCTAGCTGTTAGCCATGAGAGCTGTGGAGCTCCTGAAACCGGGCTCTCGGGAAATGAAATATGCAGTAAGTGCAAAATACACAGCGGATTTTGAACATTTAGTACTTTAAAAGAAAAAAAAAAAAAAGTACCGGTGTTTTTATATTGACTACATGTCAAAATATTTTTCTAGGGTTATATATGTGTTTCGCCCCATATTTTTATTCATCAGTGCTTCTCCAGAGCCTGCATGTTTTGGTTTGATTTGGTTGGTTTTGTCTTGTTTGTGGTTTGTTAGGTGCAGTCATGAAGTTCAGATAACAAACTCTTCATTGGCAGTTGTTAGTCGAGCTCTTTGGAAGTCCTCAAAGGAAGTGTGGCAGGCGCTGCTTTTGTAACAGTAAATTGAATTCAAAGATTGTTAAATGGTCAAAAATTATGATTACAAAAAAATTGACTGATACTATTTGGGTCCAGTTTCCACATCAGAAAAAAAAAAAAAAAGAGAGAGTAGCTTTGGTTTCTGTTTCCAGGAAAACACTACAACTAAACACCATGGATCTGTGACTGTATGTGTTAGTCAATGGGCCTAGTCAGTAATACTCTTGTGTATTTTCCTTTCGTCAAGAATTTAACTAGACCTCATTCAGTTCTTAATGCACTCACATCTGTGGTTGCAATGTTCTCTTCTCCTGGATCTAGTGTGAAAATGCAGCGATAGTAGCGGCCCCATTGACCAGAGGCTCTTCATGTCTGGTATAGGTCAGATCCAGCATCAGCTACCTCTTTTGGCTTCAGCCATACTAGAATGAATATTGGGCTTTCATATGCCTGTAGCTTTTTTTTTCCCCCACCATGTGCTAGATCACATTGTAGTTTGGAACACTAAAATTCGTTGTGTACCACGATCCAAATTCAGTAATGTACAAGGTGTGGTGCCTGTTTATACTGGGCCTTATTTATAGTCAGTGGAGCCAGTGCTGGGTAATGTATGGGTATGCAGCACTAATACACTACTAAGTACACCAAAGCCAGTTGATTTCTCACTTTGGATTCTGCTTTTCAAGATTTTAATTTACCTAAGCTTTGTGCTTTTTGTGAACCAAGGGATAAAGATGGAGTTGCTTTCCCATATTCACCAACCACTTCATTATATAATTTCATTCAATTGGATAGAAAATTATCTTCCTAAGACCAACAAAATCCTGTGACCTTACTACATTGCTTTCATTTCTCTTGTTGCCTAAGATCTTAGCAAGTGGATAGGCCTAGGCTGATGCAATTGACTTTGGGTGTCTTATTTCCTCACTTACAAAATATGAATAATAAACATGTATGTATATTATGCTCTCGTGTAGATAAAGTACCCATTGTTCTTTAAGATGGATGACCTGGAAGGAAAATAAGTTTATATGACGTTACATGTTATTTTAATGATTAATGAGTCATTCTTTGTAGCCAATGAGTGGGTCTTCCTACCTTAATGGATAGATGGCTCCTATTGGTTGTTCAAGTACGCTAGAGATGGGGTAACCATTTCCTATTGAAATTTTGAGTTGGGTAATTTTGGTGATTTAATTATTGAAACTGTCTTTTACAGTTTGGGCTTTTTTTAATCTTTTAATTTTACTTTCCCCCTCAGTCTTGTTGAAATCTAACCTTACAAACCATCCAGCTTGCTTTTCTGGTCAAACAAAAGCATAGGAAAAACATAGACCTTAGAGTACCAGGACTACACTTTGAATCTGACTTGATCCTGTCACTTTGCATTGTTCTGGTCACCAGAGGATCATTCCTTTTTCTGAATCTGGGTGCCCCTATATGGAAAGCAGAGACAATGGAACCAGCTTTAGAGAGTTGGTTCAAGGTTTGGAGTGCATATAAAGTGGCTTACAGGAAGAAAGAATACATCAGCGCGTGTGTGTGTGTGTGTGTGTGTGTGTGTGTGTGTGTGTGTGTGTGTGTATGTGTTGGTGTTTGTGTTAGTGTATACACATGTTGTATGTGCTGGTCCATGTGCATGATATGAAGGCCAGGGATCCACTTCAGGTATTATTTCTCAGGAGTACCATTTATCTTGGGGGTGAGGAGAGGAAAGTTGTGTTTTGAAGTGTTACTGCTGTTGACTTTTTTAGGTGGATTCTAAGGAGTCAGACTCAGATCCTCCTGCATGTATAGCAGCCACTTCACCAACTGTGCTGTCTCCCAACACCTTATTCATATTGTGGACAGGAGGACAGGGTGTCTTACATGTGCACCTCACTGGGACTTCCAGTATCTCCTCTCTATGGATGCTTCTCAGTGTCAGGAATCTTCAGGTTCATCTTGTAAGGAGTAACACAGCAACTGTCTTGTTGACCTATATCTCTTGTGCCATTACAGAACTCGAGAAATTGAAGTTTATTTAAATGGGCCTCACAGATTGATAGAACTGTTTTCTTTACAGTCAAGGTCAGAAACAGAGAAGAGAGAAACTTTTTGCTTTATGTTTTCTTGCAACTCATAAATTTAGAAACATAAAATATATTGTCTACTCAAAGGATAAATAACTTCCAACCGTGGTTGGGTGTGTGTCTGTGTGTCTCCGTGTGTGTGTTTTAAGCAGTCTGGTCAGGAATGTCTGTTGCTATTCTCATTTCAACAGCCAGCCACCCAGCCAGAGCCAACTAATCATCATCACTTACCCAACAGTCTTGTTCTGGAAGTGTTTCTATTTATGTCATTGCTACCAACACCCATGCATCTGGGGTGTTAAAAAAAAAAAAATGATGATGGCATCAATATAATTTCTCTTCCTTTGTAGTTTTCTAAAGTCCTTCATAGCCAGTCAGTCCCAACATCTGCCATTCTAGTCAGCCAGTGTTTTCTTTCTCCTTTCACTAATACTGTATAGTTTCAAGTTCCCCATGCTTCATGTCTAAACTATTATTACAATCCTCAAAACTGTTCCTCTTCCTATTAATCTCATATACTGTACCAAGATAATTATCTTCAAACTTAATTGTACTGATTTCTCTTGCTCAAAACCTTCGATCACGGCTGATTGTCAGACGGAGTGTCTTTGTGAGCCCTGGGATCCTGACATGCTTGTTCTCCCTTCACTCCGCTTACATATACTGTTACAAATCCTAGTTCCTATTAAGCAGTCACTTTTACTTTCACTTCCTTAGTTCATCTGACACATGGATGTTGAACATCTAGTGTGTTACTGGATAGGAAGCATTGTTGTAAGCCCTGCGGATGGGTACACATGTACAGAAGAGAAGCAAGATCTTGCTTTTTATGGAGGCCTCATTCACTTTCTATGCCTTCCCTCTAGTGCTGAATTCTAGCCATAACTTCAGGTTCCACCGAAAGCCTGTGTCTTTGAAGACCATGGTGACTTCACCTTGCTCAAAACTCTATCTCCTGAACGCCCCATAGTTTGCTTTTCTTTCTCCTTTATATGTATGTGTGTGTACATGTGCATGTACATGTATATATGTGTAAAATATATGGTACTTAAGACATTCTTTTATTATTTTTTTATGAGAATTATGGGCCTTAAAAGGCAAAGATGCCTTTTTGTCTTTGTGTGCTCTGAAATACTGACAATACTCTATTTGTACTGAAAATTAACCGTTTACCTATTTTATTCATGACCAAGGCATGTGGTACACCAGGGATCAGCTGTGAGTGCTTCCCTGTTCTCTGTTCTGTTCCTGAGTTTGGTGTGTAACTTGTAAGCGCTACTGACTTTGATGTAATCATCATCTAAGCTAGCAGCTCTCAACTTACAGTCACGACTCCTATGAGGGTCAAACGAGCCTTACATGGGTCGCCTAAGAGCGTCAGAAAACACTGACATTTACATCACGATTCTTAGCAGATTCATAATTACAGTTAGAAGTAGCAACGAAAATAATTTTATGGTTAGGGGTCTCCCCAACATGAGGAACTGTGTTCAAGGGTTGCAGCATTAGGGAGGTGAGAACCATTGACCTAAGCAATTACATCTGCAATATGTGAACATTTTAGAATTCATGGTTGGAAAACTTTTACATGTTATGTAACCATAAAACATAATGTTACTCCTATCAGATATGTTCCTTTTAATATAAAATAATCTTAATAATGTCATTAGTTCAAGCATCAGTCACGCTAACATAGGTCAACTTTTCGAGCTTCCTCTCAGACTGTTCCTTCTCTTTCCCAGGAAAGTACAGTGATCACCGTGTGCAGCACTTCTACCACCAGTGGTTTATAGATGTTATTTTGGCTATTCTCTAAACAGACCAGGAGAATACATAAAGCAGATATTATCTCTATTTTAAATATGATGAAACTAAAGGACACAGGAGTTGAAAGCTCATATGAGGCTACATAGCTAATTAATGAAAAAAATCCAAGCTTAATTAATCTGTGGGCATGGTCATTGTGTTTTTCATTATCTGATATAATTATTTTTTTTCCTTAGTGAAAGAAATGATATCTTACGAGAAGCTGAAATACTACATAAAGCTAGATTTAGTTACATTCTTCCGATTTTGGGAATTTGCAATGAGCCTGAATTTTTGGGCATAGTTACTGAATACATGCCAAATGGATCATTAAATGAACTTCTTCATAGAGTAAGTACTGTTTGTTTTCAATGACTACAGTTATTATCTAGTCTGCTCAAACTGTATATAGTATTTTTCTTCATTCAAACACATTACTTTGTAGTATAGTATATAAATGAATCGAGTAAGAATATGAAGCACCATTGAACTGATGAACCTTTTATGGCTTTGTTTGAGTTGTTACTGTGGAGTTGGGCTTGAATTCAAAGGTCCTAGATTATTTTGCATAGGTAACTGTGACATTCATACTAAATCCCAATATCCATATTTGTGTGTGTGTGTGTGTGTGTGTGTATTCATACACAGATAGGCATGGGAAATAGATAAGATTAGTTTAATACACTATATAGTCCATTGTTAAACCACATTTTATTTATTTGTTTGTTTGTTTGTTTATTTTTGGTTTTTTGAGACAGGGTTTTTCCGTGTAGCTTTGAGCCTTTTCCTGGAACTCACTTGGTAGTCCAGGCTGGCCTCGAACTCACAGAGATCCGCCTGCCTCTGCCTCCCGAATGCCGGGATTAAAGGCATGCGCCACCACTGCCCGGCCTAAAACACATTTTATATTAGTGACTATTTAGGATCCAAATTAAGTATTATAGTTAATGGACCAAGTAACTTATCTTCATTGACAAAAATACATGACATTTTTCTGTCTATAGCAGTTTGAACCAGTACTAATTTTTTGCAAGGTATGCTCTGGCTTTTATTTGTGAATCCTATCAACAAGCAAACTTAGGGGTCCTCATTCTCCAAATACATGTATTATATTTTTATTTTTGTTTGATCTTACACCCTGACTCTTTCCCATCTGCATTTGCTCTCAGAAATCTTTTTAGATCAGATACTCCAATTTCTGAGGATTTGAGCTAAATAGAACTGCATAATACCTGTGACTGCCTATGGCCACCCACATGTAGCATATCACAAGCCTTCTACACAAGCAAGGGAACGTGGGCACCACTGTCAGCCGCTCACGCAGTGACTTCCTCTTTGTTTCAGAGCACATCGCATTCTATTCATGGCTTGTGACCATCTGAAACAAAGATGGACTGAAGTAACTGGTGTCAGTCTGTAAGGTTTGTGTCTCTGCCCCAGAGGTCAAGTTACAAAGATTCTGTAAAGCACAGTCTCTTTTTTGTTTGAGAAATGAAGTTTAAGCAGAAATTCTAATGTTTTCTTTCCACATCCTTATAGATCCTCTGGCATCTAGATTTGGAGCCCACTGGAAATTCTGTAGCCTCCTCTAGGGATATTCCTAACTCTTAGATGTGACCACAAAATAGAGAGTGCATGTCACTCTACCTTTGACTCCATGGGGAAAAGCCTCATTCAGACTCCATTCAGAGGCCCCATTGTTACCCTAAACTTCATATTGAAAAGTTGCCCCTTTACAAACCAACAAAAGATTCAATTACATTGAGCTGTATGTGTTTCTCAGGAGGTAATGCTCCGTGTTAGTGTTTCATATTTCTTTTTGTTTCCTTGGTATGTTACCTTAAATAATACACCAATTACTCACAGTGTGATTTATCTCGAAGCACTCACCCCCAACATCATAAAAGATCATTGAATAAAATGGACATGTGCTGTAAACAGCTTAAAATATTTTGAACCATCCTCCTACTAATTGGTCACTGAAATTTAAGCAGACTTAATTTCAGAAAGAGTCCTAAGTCAATTTTGGCACTTCAAAAAGGTGACTTTTACGAAGCATTTTGGAAAACGAACCCATGGGTTTGGGCCATGATAAGCTATTGCCACCTTTCCCAAAGTGTCTGACTTTTCGGAGTGTACACATTCTCCTGGGAAACTACATTAACTCTTATATTCAGAAAACACTTTAAAAAGAACTCAGGTGGATATATGTATAAAAACAAAAAATGATCTTATGCCACAAGAAGAAAATTCTCAAAGGCTAATGTTTCAAGAGGTAATGTAGAAAAATTTTATAATTAAAAGTATGGTCAGTGAGATGGCTCAGAAGGTAGGGTACTTGCCACACAGCAATGCAAACCTGATCACCTGAGTTTGACCCCAAAGCTCCTCTAAAGGTGGAAGGAAAGAACTGACTTCACACAGTTGTTCTCTGACCTCCACACTCACACCCTGGCACATATACCCCCCATCACACTGTATATACATGCACACACACATACAGACTATAATAACAAACTCTTTCAGGTATGAGACAGTTCAAATAAATATACTCTCAGGTTGGAGAGATGGCTCAGTGGTTAAGAGCACTGACTGCTCTTCCAGAGGTCCTGAGTTCAATTCCCAGCAACCACATGGTGGCTCACAACCACTTGTAATGCGATCTGGTGCCCTCTTCTGGCCTGCAGGGACACATGCAGGCAGAACACTGTATACATAAAATATATATACTCTCAATTTTAACTAATGTAGAGATTATAGTGGTAATTGTTATTTTAAATTAATATAAAAAGTTAAAATTTTGAATGAATAATTTGGTATGTCAGAAGCAGGTTATATTTTTTTCTGTATGTACATATGCTTATGGTTATAAGTTATTAGATGAAGCCATAGAAGTGAGCAGTGGATTGGAGTGTAAATACCTGAGTCTGACCATATATGCATACAAATAACAGAGAATTGTGTCTGCTAAAGATCAAGGCCATTCATTACCATTCTGAACAATACCATTCAGTTGCAAGGCCAATATAAAAAGAGAAATATCGCTGCTATAGTTATCATAAACATCTCTAAAAATTAAAGGAAATAAAATATAAGAATGCTAAACCATAGCAGTTGATACTATGTTATAAAATTGAGCATGTGTTTTATCTGAGTTTATAATCTACTTCCTCGTGGAATTCTTCATCTTTGACTGTTAAATGAAGGTAGTAACTTTTGTTTTGTTTCTTTCACCCATACAAAGAAAACTGAATATCCTGATATTGCGTGGCCATTGAGATTCCGCATCCTGCATGAAATTGCTCTTGGTGTAAATTACCTGCACAACATGAACCCCCCTCTACTTCATCATGACTTAAAGACTCAGAATATCTTGTTGGATAATGAATTTCATGTTAAGGTAACTACTTTAGAAAAAGGTTTCTCTGGGTCTTTGTTCTTAATAATTCTGAGAAATCTTTGAAGTTATGTCTTAATCTCTGTCTTCAGAGATTGCGGCTGGGAAACCTGGCTCAGCACATGAAGGAATGAAACATCTTGGGCTGTAAAGATCCTGGAGGAGGAAGCCCCAGTTCCTGGGCTTTGAACACACTGCCTACATTTGCACTGGGACCAGGGCAAGGCTTTGCCACTGCTATGGGTCTGAGGCATTTGGTGCTTGTCATGGCCTTGCCTATGGCAGCAATATTCACTGACTCAGGGCTCCCTTGGCTGTCTGTACTTCAGCCCCTTTCTTCCAGTGGCTTAGTTATTCTTGTTTGTGTGTATGAGGCAGGGTCTCATTGTGTATCCCTGGCTGTCCTGGAACTCACAAAAATACTCCTGTCTCAGTTTCTAAGTGCTGAGATTAAAGGTGTGTGCCACCACACCTGGCTTAATGCTCAGTTATTCTTGAGCTTAGCGATAGAATTTGGTTCAAAGTAGCAGTTCACAGTGTTTCAAAACATTTTTACTTTTTTAATTTTCTATTTTGAAATTCCTGTAGAGTCATAGGATGTTATAAAGATAATACAAAGTGGTTCCACATAGCTACCCTTTACCCAGGTTCCCTACATAATTAGATACAACTTTCAGACCAGAAACTGGACAGGCATGCGTGGTTTTGAACACCTTTTCCTGTGCTCTCCTGTCATCCATAGAGCCTTTTCAATGAAAAGCTTCTTGAATGAGCCCATTTTCTAATTGGGTCTTTCATTTTTACCACTCAATTTTAAGATCTCTGTATATATTTTAAATACGAGTCCTTCACTCACTCATCAGATAATAATTTTCAAATATTTCTTTTCAATTACTTCTCCATAACTTGTGTTGTTATCCATGTGTTTGTGTTTGTATTGAATCATGGAGAACGTGTGTGTCTGGTGTATGCATGTGTGTGTAATCATTGGCTATACTGGCTGGCTGGTGACGGGGATCCTCTTGTCTCCAGTTTCCAGCACTCGGATTATATCCTGCCCCACCTGGACGTTTTATGTGGGTTCTGAGACATTAAGCTCAGGTTCTGTCTTGTTTGCCCAGCAGTGCTTTACCACCGAGCCATTTCCTAGACCTATTTTTATCCTTTCAACAAAGGCTGTCGCCAAGAAAAATTTTATCTTTGATGAGGTCCAGTTTATCACTTTTGTTCCTTGTATGTCATGCTTTCTACCACTTGTAAGCACTGTTCCCTAAACGCTAGGTACTGATGATTTTACTCTGTTACTTCTAAGGTTTCTTAGTATTATGTTTAGTGTTATATTGAAATCTCATGCTTTGAATTTGTTTTTGTGTAAAAGGCAAGGTATACTGTAACCCTGTATAGAATGGGAGAACTCAAAAGAGAGGTAATTGCTGAATAACTAATACTAAATGCAACTCACTTTACTTTTATGTAGTATTTTATATACCTATTTCTATAGCATACATAGTCAGAGGATGATTTAAAATGTTCAAAGAAATGCCTATTTCTCCATTACTTAATGGGAAAGTTGTAACAGAAAACTATAACCCAGAAGTATGAGAAAAAGTAAATTAAAAAAAAATTACTGCCAGGTGGTGGTGGCGCACGCCTTTAATCCCAGCACTCAGGAGGCAGAGGCAGGCCGATCTCTGAGTTCAAGGCCAGCCTGGGCTACATAGTGAGTTCCAGGAAAGGTGCAAAGCTACACAGAGAAACCCTGTCTTAGAAAAATAAAAATAAAAATAAAATAACTGAATACACTTCCTTTTTCTTGGAATAAAGATGTATTTTGGGATCAGAAAGAAAGGTCAAGCTTGTGGCCCCACCTTCCTGAGAGGGAGAGGGGGCTGACTGAGGTATCCCATCATTTCTACAAGACTTGACAGTCAGCTGCAGCTCTGTCTCCAGAGTAGCTACTCCAGAGCAGAGGACATCTTTTTGTGAATAACTGACACTTTCCTACATGATCAGGCTTCCTTCCCTGTTGCTTTCATCCATTAGTTCTACCTCACTTTGTATTAATAAATGTAGTAACTTCAGTCCCTCTTCAGTATGACAGCCATTCTAATATTTGGAGACAGCAGCAGTGCCTCTGCTTCTCCCAGCCCTAGGAAATTTTCCTTTTCTCCATTAAATAGCTTTACCTTCTTCAGTCTTCATTCAGTCCCTTGTTCATATGAGTTTTATCCCCTTGTGTAATTTGAGTGCACACTTTGGCAGTAATCACAAATTTTGATCCTTAGGACTAAACAAAATACATCTGACATAATCTGCTGAGTGCAGAGTTGAAGTAATAAGTTTTTAGCCAGGGAGGGTAGGTGAATGCTGCGTGTAATTCCAGCACTTGTGAGGTGCAGGTGGGGGGATGAAGAGTTCAAGGCCAACCTAGGTTACATAGTGAGTTTGAGGCCAGTCTGACTGCATGAGACCTGTCACAAGAAAAGAGAAATAAGGAAGGGTTGTGGTAATTAACCAGTTGCCACAGGCAGTCATACTACTCAAAGTGGACTGTCAGCCAGAGGTCCCCGGAGGTTTCTCTTTGTGTTTTTGATGTCATTGTCGTTTTTCGTGTATTATCATTTAAGCTACCTCTCCTTGTCATGTAACAGAGCAGCACAGCATTACTTTAAGCACCTCCCTGAGCATGCATACCAGTCCTTTTGTTAATCCATACTTGGGGGAATCATCCTTCAGCTTCGTAAGGATATTTTGGTAGGTACCATTATTCTTTCTCCACAAAGACTCCTAGAGGAGTCCTTGTTTGACAGCTCTTCCCAAGTCATCAGGAACAGCCAGGCTTTCCATCATATCCCACCTACTTCTTCTCTGTAGCCTATTGCAACCTACACCTTATGCTTCCCCAGGAGGATATTTCTCACCAACTGGCATGACTTTCTTAATTAACATGATTAATTTGAGTGTGAATGGAGTGACTGTGTGGTCACACCTATTTCCTTTTCTTGTCAAAGAGTCCTCATGCAGCCCAGACTGGCTGGTCAGTTAGACTTAAGTTTCATGAAGAAAACAATTTAGCCTGGATTGTTATCTACCACATACCTAGCACATGCCATAGAGACGCATCCCATAATTAAATTCAGTAAGCTAATGCATTAATTTCAGCTCTTCTACATATAACAAATACATATCTGCTCAGTTAATAGTCAAATATGTTATTATGTAAGTAAAACAAAATATCTTATAGATACAAACTTTGAACTTGGTGGTACAGTAGCATTGCTACCAAAAGAATTTATCTTCTTTTATTATTTATGGAACGACTCTGTTATGTGAAGTGTGAAATTGAGCACTTGTACTTTTTTGCTTGTTGTTATTTTTGTTTGGTTTGCTTTGCTTTGCTTTGGGTTGGTGTGGTTTTATTGAGACAGGGTTTCTCTGTGTAGCCCTGGCTATCCTGGAACTCAGTCTGTAGACCAGGCTGTCCTCAAACTCACAAAAATCCACCTGCTTCTACCTCCTGAGTGCTGGGATTAAAGGTGTGCACTACCACCACTTGGTGAGCACTGGTCTCTGTAATTTGTTTTTCATAAATTCTTGCTGACTTCTCAATTTTCTAATCACTTTTAAAGTTTCTTTTTGATAACTTAAAGTACCCCTTTACAAATTCTTCCAAAGGCTTTATAATCAGAGTTAAAGAATAGGCTCTTAGTAGAATGTAGACAAAGTCAACACTTCTTTTTCTTTTTTAAAACTCAATCTTATACTACTTTTTAAATGTTTTTTTTCAATTTATAAATAATTCCTATACATGTAAATGGAATATAGTATGATAATTCAGTACATGTATACATTAATAGTAGTGACTAACTCATGTGGCTAGTGAGTCATGTGACAGATGCTCTTCTGAATAATTCCCTAGAAGGACTAGTTTGAATTATTTCAACATACTTTGGTTGAATACATTATTCCATTACAGATGAATAATGTAGGACACAGAAAAATTAAACAGTTTCTTCTGGGTCCCACAACAATTAAGTGGTAGAATTATGCTGTCAATTGAAATAACCTCAACTCCAGAACCCAGTGTTTGTAACTGAAGTTCCCTTGCCTTTAGAACTAGCCAGGACTGACTTTCCATTGCTTGGCAGCTTATCTCCCCTTGATCTTTTCCTGTTTGTCATCTCTTCAGCTTATAGTAAATGCATGAACGGTTTGTGCATTCTGTTTTTGATGGTCTGGGGCTGCAATGTTTATCTCATTCATCTAAACACAGATACAAATAATTTCTTCTATTAAAAAAATACAAGAGATAAATACTCAAAATGGAGTTTATCCTACTTTGTTAATTTCTTCAGTATGCATTATAAGCCTAAGTAATCTAAATGTCTTTAAAGTTTTCCCATACTCCTTGCTCACTAAATAATTGTTTCTAGTCTTACATTTTACCTTTTATATTTAAAAAGTGAGAAACCTTAAGCATTAAAGTTATATAACCTATATAAATTACAACAGAAATAAAGCTGTAAAAGATATACTGAAAACAAAGAATGTTTACCGTTGGTCAATTATTTAACTGTGCATTCTTAATGTGATATGTCCAAACGGACTCTTAACAGTGAGCATAAAGCATATAGTGATGACTTTTACTGTTGTAAGATTTTACTCATTTTAAAATTTAATGATCCTACTTTTAGAACAAGAAGAATACCATATAAACCTGGGCTAGCAAACTGTCTAGCTGTACAAGCATTCTGCCAAGCCTGATGACTGAAGTTCTGTTCCCAGAACCCAAGTGATGGAAGGAAAAAACTGACTTCTGAAGCAGTCCTCTGACTTCCCATGGCCACACCCTTACACATCCATACACAAATGAATAAATTTAACAAAAAGATTATTAAAGACCATTTGTAGGCAATGTTCACTCCAGTTATGGCATACGAGAAGGAATAATCGATGGTGAGGGATTGGAAAGCACAGCCTACCCTAAAGCTACATGCCATAAAAAGAATATTCAGTGCACAGGCTTACTCAGATTCTGAAGCAATTGGTTTCCCTTAGACATGTGTAATGTTCTGCTACAAACCTTATCAGAATATAGTGCATCTAGAGTTCTTAGGCATAGCACTATGGTATTTAATTTGTTAAGAGGCTGTGGAATAGTAGTAGTACATAGCTTTTCTTGAGTCTGAGAGCCACTATAAATGCAATATATGAAAACAAAGGCAGTTAATTCTTAGATGTTTTAAAGAAAAAAAGACAATTTTAATTCAACTCCTTCCTCTTACAGATTGCAGATTTTGGTTTATCAAAATGGCGCATGATGTCACTCTCTCAATCACGAAGTAGCAAATCTGCACCAGAAGGAGGAACAATCATCTATATGCCACCTGAGAACTATGAACCTGGACAGAAATCAAGGGCCAGTGTGAAGCATGATATATACAGGTACCGGGCATTGCTTTTGTTTTATCAGAAATATAAGATTAATTAGCTAGAATTTTCCAGCTACATTTTATAATGAAGTTTCTTTTAATAACTTATGATAAAAATAGTGACCATAATGGTTGATATTTTTCAAATTAAACATTTTTGCTTTAAATGATTTCAACATTATTTAAAGATATGAAGGTGTATATTTTGCCCTATGAATATATAAAAATGCTCAAAGTTTTTGAGCATAAGTGACTTGGGAAAGCATGGGGAAACAGTGGTCCATAACATTTAGTCATTGTTACTTACACATTACTCATTTTTAAAAAGAAATAAACATTTAAACCTATTAGGGATGTTTTTATTTAAATATGGGTGGATCTTTTATACAGTGAATTAATGTGTTTAATAGAATTTCAGTTTCATGTTTCATTTACACCTAGTTACAACATCACAGTACAGTAATAAGCATAATTTATTGGTTTTGATATTGCTTCATTGACAAGAGAAAAAGAGGGTGGTAATTTATTATGCACAGAATTAGAGTATGGGAGCTTTTACCTCATATATAATTCACATCTGTCTCTTCATTCCTACATGTTTTTTAAATCCATGTTTTAGCCCTTTCAAACATCTTTTGCTATCTTTAATAATTAACAATAAAAATGACTGTGCTTTTAATAGTAAATGATATGTCTTGACTAGAAAATTACATAACCATCTTATATACCCCTTTTGCCAAGAAAAGACTTTTTTTATCCCTTCCATAGCAACCAGTTCATGTCACTGAGCACCTAGTTCAAGTATCTTTCACATTCATATTATTGTGTAGAAAAAAATGCTTCTTCTTCTGTTGTCCCCCCGATATACTTATTCATTTAAATGAGGTGCCCAGTAAGGAGGAACAGGAGGGATTTGAGTCTGCTACATGAAGACTACATAGTCCAGCTGGGTTGAGTCTCTAAACACAGACCATTTGGTTTGGTTTGGTTTTTCCCTTCATTGAGAGATCCTCTGGTTTCTGTCATTGTATCTATTCACATGCTGAACCACACTGACTGGTTTGCAAGTGTTAAAGCAAGCTTGCATACCTGAGATGAAGCCAGCCCGGTCAAGGAATAGTATCTGCTTAATGTGTCTTTTAATTTGATTTGCAAGAATTGTATTGAGAGTTTTTTGACACTTGTTCATGGGGAAACGGGAACGTAGTTTTTCTCTTTCTGTTGGGCTTCTGTCCGGTTTGGTGTCAGTGTGCTGTTGGCTTCATGGAATGAGTTTGGTGGTGTCACTTTCCTTTCCATTTTATAGAACAGTTGGAAGAACGCTGGCACTACCTCTTTTTAAAAAGCTTGGTAGAAAGCCAGACCAGTGCACACACCTTTAATCCCAGCACTCAGGAGGTAAAGGCAAATGGATCTCTGTGCATTCAAACCAGCTTAGTCTATAGAGTGAGTTTCAGGACAGCCAGGGCTACACAGAGAGACTGTGTCTCAAGAAAAAAAAAAAAAAAAGCAAAAACCTTGATAGAATTTGATGGTGAATCCATCTTGTCCTAAGATTTTCCTTGTTAGAACTTTACTTTGATGTAGGTATCATTGCTTGTGTGTATGTGTGTGTGTGTGTGTGTGTGTGTGTGTGTGTGTGTGTGTGTGTGTGTTTATGTGTATGACTTGATTTAATTTTGGTGGTCATATAGATCTAAGAATTTACCATTTCTTCTGGATTTTCCAGATTTATTTTTAAATGAGTTTTCTACGTCCTTTCTAATGAGTCTTTTATTTTATTGGAAACAAAACTAGCTTCCCTTTTCATCTCTGATTTTATTAATTTGGCTCTTCTTCTTTTAGGTGTTTAGCTTAAGGTTTGTCTGTCTTATTTATGTTTTAAAGAACCAGCTCTTAAACAGATTCTGTGTATAGTTCTCAGCCTGGAGAGAGAGCTCAGCTGTTAAAGGGTAGACTCACAACCAAACACATCATTGCTTTTGTCTCTATTCCATCAAGTTCCACCGTGGTCTTTATTACTTCTTGCCATCCATTACTTTTGAGTTTGGATTATTCTTGTTTTATTTGTTTATTTACTTATTTTAGTTTTTTGAGACAGGGTTTCTGTGTGTATTCCTGGCACTCACTCTGTACCCCAGCCTGGCCTCAAACTTGGAGATCCACCTGCATGCCTCCAGAGTGCTAGAATTAAAGGCACACACTACCACTGCCAGCTAAGTTGTTCATTTTATTTAGTACCTTGAGGTACTTCATTGGGTTATTATTTGAGATCTTTCTGATTTTTAAAGCACTCATAACTACAAATGTTCCTCTTACAACCACCTTGAAGTTATGCTTTCATGTTCATTTGATTCTAGGAACTTTTCCTCTCTGACTCTTTGAATGACTCAGTAGTAATTCTAAAGTTCATTCTTTAGTCTCCATGTATTTGTATAGTTTCTGTAGATTTTCTTTCCATGTTTTGATTTATACTTTTATTGTTCTAGGAGCTGAAAAGATACAAGAGGTGGTTTTGATTCTTTTTTATTTGCTTAGACTTGATTTGTAGCCTAGAATGTGGTCTGTTTTAGAGATGATCCTTGGGGCTGCTGAGAACATTTATTCTGTTTCAGTTGGAATAGTCAATAAATATCTGCTCAGTCCATTGACCTATGATGTACTTTAACTGCCCAATTTCTTTATTGATTTTAGCTTGGTTGGTCTAGCTACTGGCTGATTGAAACCACCCAGTATCATTGTTTCAAAAATCAAACCTTTTGTGTCCATTTCTGTTTTATGAAATTGGGAGTGCCACAGTTCACTGCATATACATTTACAGCTGTTATTTCTTCTTGGTGAATTCATCCTTTACTTCTCTCTTCTGACTCACTGTGGGTGGAAGTTGGCTCTATCATCAGAATAACTACTCAGTTTTTGATAGATTGTTTTATCTTTACCAATAAGGTATGATTCTTAGAGACAACAAAAAGTAGGATCTTGTTTCTTAATCTGGTCAACTCTGCCTCTGTATTAGTAAGTTGAGGCCATTGTCATTTAAGGTTATAATTCAGAGGTACTTACTAATTCCTGTGTTTCTGTTGGTTGTTTTTCTGGTGGCTTGGATTATTGTTTGTTCTTTACTTCCTCCCCTCTTAGTATCAGGGATTTGAAAACAGACTAATTTCAATGTACTTATCATTCGTTTTGTGAATTACGTTTTTATGTTCAAGCTCTATAAGGAGAAAATAAGAGAAAATAATTTTCATTGGTTTGGGTGGGATTTTCTCTGTTAATCCTCACTTTCCTCAAAGGTAGTATGCTGGTACCTAATCAAATTCAGGTATCCTTTTTGAGTGTGTAATTTGCTTGAAGATACTGCAGAATTTCTATTTTCTACTCATTTATTTAAAAAATAAACTCTATTTAGCTTAACTAGGTGATTTGTAACTGAAATGTAATTGTCAAAATACTTGCACTATGAAAAGACTGTATTGAAACCAGAAAAAAGTCAGTAAAGTGGTGCTGAATATTTAATAAAAGAAGACAGTCTTCTTTTATTGCTCTTACTTTTGTGTGAAAAATAGGGACATCAGATTAGAGGTTACATTTTATCTGGATGTTCAGAGTAACTTAAGTTATCACAAATATTTATCTTGGTATGTAGCACTAAGCCACTACTGTGGTAACTTCATATTTTTAATTAAAATTAATTTTTTAAGACAAAGCTAATTTCGTTTCAGATATACATGAGCATTCACTATCCTGACTATGTATGGTGATCCCTTTTAAAATATCTCATTACATTATCATCTTCAAAAATGGTTTCATTTTTAAATACTGCTTTGCTCTAGTTTATTGTACAAAGTTTGCTTATGATATATAACTTTTTAACTTAAACAGCTATGCAATTATCATGTGGGAAGTGTTATCAAGAAAACAGCCTTTTGAAGGTACGTATGCTCTTGATTTCCTTATTGCAGAAGACATCATGTTGTTGATACACATTCAGAACTCTCTAAGCTCATCATTTTAAACGTACCTGCCATTCCTTCTGTGTACAAACCACACTGTAAAAACAGCGGTTTACCAGGTCTGCATCTACTGCACCTACAAAACACACTAGATTACGATCAGTTAGGAAGAGCATACTTGACTTATGGATCAGAAGAATCTAAATTCCAGTCCCTTTGTTGTCAAGCCACAAAGTCTCAAGTCCTCATTTTTAGTCTTTGCAAAATGAGATTACTTTTTTTTGAGGCAGGGTCTCACAATGTAGCTCTGCTATGTAGAATGTAGGCCAGGCTGGCCTTCAACTCACAGATCTGCCTGCTTCTGCCTCCCAAGTGCCAAGATTAAAAGTATGTGCCATCACACCTGGCTTTATTACTACTTTCAAGACCCACACTAGCTATAAAACTCTGTGTGAAAATTTAATTATTATTCCTTTTATAAACACCAACAAATGTTGAAAAATAATCTTTGTCATTCTCAGATAATACTGGGCTTTTTTTTTTTTTTTTTTTTTTTTTTTTTTTTTTTTGTAGTGTTCAACTTGTTATGTAGTGAATATCCTCCACATTGCAGTGGTTCCGCAGATAACATTCCTCTCTCATTTGTATTAACTATTACTTGCTGCCCCTTGTTGGCTGGACTAGGCTCAGCTGAGCTCCACCTGGCTCAGCTCTCCTCCATCCTGTGAGAACTGCACAGGTCTGGCACTGGCTGGAAGATAAGTCCTCTTACAGAAAAAGGTGTTATTAATTGGTCTAACATACTAAGATTGCCTCATTTTTTTTATTTCATTAGTGTTAGTAACAGCTTTCCAGTTAATGAAATGTATTTGTTTTGACAGAGGTCACCAATCCTTTGCAGATCATGTATAGTGTGTCACAGGGACATCGGCCTGATACCAGTGAGGAAAATTTGCCATTTAATGTACCTCATCGAGGTCTCATGATCTCTCTAATACAAAGTGGATGGGCACAAAATCCAGATGAAAGACCATCTTTCTTGAGTGAGTAAACAGTTTTAATCTGGACCTTTAAATTAGAGAATTGTTAGTATACTATAAATAAAACATTTCTTGAAAAATTATGCCTATCTTGAAGCTGTTATATAAATTACTTTGCGCTTGTTATTTGATGCATTTGCATATAAGTAATTGCTTCTAGAAAAGACTTGAGAATTCCTAACAGAACAGTGAAGTTGTTTTGTAGGAGTAACATTCTGTTCACTTAGGGAACACCTGCCTTGTGCTCTCTCACTGGACAAGCACAGGGAGCAGAGAGTAAGTGTGACATCTCAGTTTAACATTCTTCTGCAGAAGGCACTGAGAAAATGAGACACAGATTTCGAAGTCATCCTGTAAGAACACAAGTGTGGAGATACACAGAGAGAGGGGTAAGAGGGCTTTGGGGAGCTGTTGTTTGCCGCTTGAAGCAGAGCCCGTCATTCACAGACTCAGGAGAGACGAGTTCCAGCAAAGAAAACATCCAGAGTAAAGATCCTGAGACCAGAAGAAGGAAATGTTTTGTGTTTTCAAGCAATAGGGAGACAGCCCATGTAGCTCGAGCAGAGTGAACCAAGATGATGGTAAAGATGCCTTAGAGAGCAAGGGAGCAGCTGCTTGCCACACTCAGACCTGTATTCCAAGCGCAGTGAAAAGCCCTTCTCATGGTCTCTTCTGGAAGCAATGTGATCTAATTTAAGTTTAAGTCAAAATCACTCGTGACTACTCTATGGGGAAGTGACTAAAGGAGGCCAGAGAAGAATAGAAAAAGCAGTTAGAAAACTCCCTCAGTAATTGTTTAATTCAGGTGATAATTCTGGTCAGAGAAAAATTACCCAGAATTAAGATACATTTCAGAGAAAGTACATAGGGTCCATCCCTCACCCCCACATTTCCCCAGAGTACTCTTGAGTAAAAGCAGCAGGAAATATTAGTTAGAAATATAGAGGGGAGAGAAACAGATAGAAAATACAGGATAGCCTCAAGAGGGCCTGGATCCTAATCCATTGGCCCTCCACTGTCTCTGCCCTAGGGTATTTAAAGGAATGCCAAGAGGTGGAGCAAAAGACACACACACACACACACACACACACACACACACACACACACACACACACACACACACACACACACACACACACACACGGGGCACAGTCAAGTGCAGACCATTTCAGACACCTGCCTTCAGGCCCGTGGTTTAATCATCCTCTCTATGCAGACCTGCTGAGTAAAGCCATTAGGAAACCTAAAAATGGGCTCCAACAGAAGAACAGGTCAGGTCTCTAAGTGTAAACAGGAGAAAATCTTAAGACCTCAGTTAGGCAGAGTTCTTAGGTTGAATCCAAAGGATCTAAATTTTTTTCAATAAATAAATAAACTTGGAGATAGAACTTAAAAAAATTAGAGCTTTGTACTCGAGTAAAGTACCAGGCCATGGAGCTGGCTCAGAGGAAAATCTGCTTCCATACTAGCCTGAGGACCAGTTTGTACTCCCAACACCCAAGTTATATGTGCCCTGTGCCCTGCGGGTGTGCAGCCTCCTTGTAATCCCAGCACTTGAGAGGTGGTGATAGGTTCCCAGAGCAAGCTGACTAACTAGACTAGCCAAAATGGAGAGCTCTGGGTCCAAATGAGAGGCCCAGCCTTGGTATATAAAGTGGAGAACAGTCACAGAAGATAACTAGTGTAAACTTAAGGCCATTGCAGTCACACGTGCATGCAAACATGTATACAATATGTCCACATCTCTCTCTCTCTCTCTCTCTCTCTCTCTCTCTCTCTCTCTCTCTCTCTCTCTCACACACACACACACACACACACATACACACACACACACACTTTGAAAATAAGTAAACACTAAAACATGAAATGATAAGATGCAAGTGGTGGGAACATATTTTTATATCATATCTATTGAAAGGACTTGTCTGGAAATAAAAAGAATTATCACTAATTCAATAAAAAGACAAACAATAACATTTTTAAAATTGTAGGAGATTAGAATTTCATCAAAGAAACTATACAACTGGCTGAAAAGCATATAAAAGGGATTTTCACATCACTAGGAAATACAAACAGTGAGATACCAATCCAAGCCCATTAAAACAGCTACAGTAAAAAAGACAGATGATAACATATTGGCCTTGATCTAAAGTAATGAAACCCTCAAATATTGCTGATTGTGTATGCCCAGTCATATACGCATGATTCATGTAACCAACAAGTAGAAGGAATTATAATTATGGTTTCTACTATAATAACATGTAAATGTTCTTATCCAAGAAAGAATCTAGAATTTATGCTATGAAATCAAGTGTCAATAACTCATAAATAATTTAAACTAGATCACCCTAGATAGAGAATTTAGCCTGACAACAAAGAATAAAATATCCTTATTAAACCTCTGAGGCATCCTTAGAAATTGCATAAAGGAACAAGAAAATGGATTGCAAAGGAAAGAAATAGACAGTATGGTCTCTTGTGTCTAGGAAGGAGCCAGAAGGAATGCTTCAAGAAGGGAATGGTAGTCGAGTCTGTTTGACTGTAAGTCATGTGAGAAAGCCTTACAGCTGAGTTGCAGTCGTGAGGCTGAAGTAGGAGAGTCTGTTAAACCCAGGAGATTGAGGCCAACTACGGTAATAAATATTCAAGCCTTCATCTCAGAAAAGAATGAAAGATTTTTCTCACACTGGCATCATTGGTAACCCATTCAAATGTAGTTTCTTCTTTTGAAAGATTTTTTTGTGTGTTATGTGTGTATTTGTGTGTGTGGCGGGGTTGGGGGGGTATGTACATGTGAGTACAGGTGCCTACTGAGGCCAAAAGCATTGACTCTCTGGAACTGGAGTTGCAGGCAATTGTAAGCTGTCAGATGTGGGTTCTAGGAACCAAACTTGGATGCAAGAACATGTGCTCTTAACCACTGAGCATCTCTTCAGCCCCCATATGCAGTTTCCATAGAGATGTGAGAACAGAAGAATGGTGCTGATGTATATGAAGTTAATTAGGTGCAGACAAGGACAATTAACACTTGAACATGTATTCTTCTCTCTGTTACTGGGTACAAGGAGGACAATTAACACTTGTACATGTATTCTTCTGTTACTGGGTTTTCAGTTCTTGTTCTCTCTCTCCCCCTTTTCTTTCTCTTTCTCTCCCTTCCTCCCTCCCTCCCTCCCTTTCTCTCTCTCTCTCTCTCTCTCTCTCTCTCTCTCTCTCTCTCTCTCTCTCTCTCTCTGTGTGTGTGTGTGTGTGTGTGTGTGTGTGTGTGTGTGTGTGTGTGACGTATATATATGAGTACAAGCATACCCCATCAGTGATCATGGGCAACTTTCAAGACTTGGTTCTTTTCCTTCCACCATGGTGCTGTGAATCAAACTAAATCAGTTGGACTTGCACGGGAAGTGCTTTCACCCACTAGGCTATCCTGATGGCCCAACCTGTAAGAATTCTGCACACATGCCAAATACAAGTCAGTTAGCGCATACGCAACTTGAAATATACTCTCATACTCCTGTTCTGTGGCTTTTCTTTTCTTTTTTTCTTAAGAGTGACTTATCTCTAGAGTACAGTTTTCAAAATTGTTTTTAGAATTTGTATTTAGAATTGTATGTAGAATAGTCCAGTTGTCAGGCTTTTATGAATCTTATTTTTGATGTCATATCTAAGAAATTTCCCTAACTCAGGGTCTTGAACATTTTCTCCTATTTATATTTAAGTGAATGATCTATTTTTAGTTAATTTCTATGTATGGTGGTATGGTAAGGGTATAAATGACCTGTTTTCCTGTGGCTATCTAAATGTCAGTATAGTTTATTTTGAAAGACTGTCCTTGCCTTGAGGAATGTACGGACGGCCCTCTTTTGAAAATCAGCTTACCAGAATTGTAATGGTTCATTTTCAGGCTGCCGACCCTGCTCTGTTGACCATCAGGTCTGTTTATGCCAGCAATAAGAATTCTTAAGACAGTTGGATGTCATCGCTTCAGTGAAAGTTTGGCATGGAGCTTTATAAGATAAATGTTAACATTTCACCTTAATTATTAGAAGTAATCTGAACTTAAAATTGTTGGGTTTTTGTTTTTGTTTTGTTTTTCTTATTTAGAATGCTTAATAGAACTTGAACCAGTTCTGAGAACGTTTGAAGACATAACTTTTCTTGAAGCTGTTATCCAGCTAAAAAAAACCAAGGTAAATCTCCCTTTGACACTTTGTAACTTAGAATGTAAAAGTCTGTATGTTACTCAGGATGTTTTAATTTAGTTTCCCAGATACAGGCTAGAATTTGGAGGTGAGAGAATTTACAAGGGCCATGATTACTCCCTTAGTCACCGAAGGTATTTCTCTTTCATTCAAATGGGCCACCTTCAGATTTAACAGTATCAGAATTCTCAGCATGTCAGATGTGAACTTAGAATGTGTGCTGAGGGCCCTGTGTACAGCAGACCCCATATGTCACTCACCGCAGGTGCATGTGACATGTGTTAGACTCTGTTACTTCTGCTAAGTTCTTGCTCTTCTTTAGTGGACTTGACTTTTCCTGAGATTTATTGTCAAGTAAAACAGTAGTATGTTCTATTTAAACCCTATTGTACTTCTATTGCTTGGTTTTTATTTTCTCAACCAAACACTTCATGTTGAAGACTAAACTGTCAGAGACGTTCATGTGAATGACCAAGGGCGTTGTGTGACCAGTGTAGCCCAAATGGTTTAGCACAGCGGAGGATTTACATCGCAGCTGCAGCTCCCTTTGAGCACAGAAAGCATAGGCTAGCACTCGCCACGTTTCAGTAAGGTGCACTGATAATAAAACTGCCAGCTAGCCAAACTCTTGGGCAATAAACAAGCACGATCTTCAGCTCCTTATTGACTGGCAGTTTGCTTTCCCCTCCTGGTTTGCTGGACCTACTAACATAACCTTTCATTTAAAGACTGGCATGTAAAAGAAACAACCACTCATAATGAAACATAAGATTTATCATAGCAATATCAGTCTCCAAGTTGTAGGAGGATCTAAAAATGAAGTCTTTGAATTCTTTTCATAACTTCTCCAACTCCCCCATTTTGGGGTAGGGTACAGCCTTTTCTAGAGATACCAATGTCAGTACAAACTCCTGAGACTGTTTCTTTTTGGCTTATCTGTTCTTTTCCTATTGTCTCCTTACAAGTTTCTCTTTTTCTTATCTCTTTCTAAGCAAAACTAGATGAGTAGGGACCTGGTGGTACCATCCTGTAATCCCATCTACTTGGGTAGGCTAAGAGAGGAGGATTGCAGATTCAAGGTGTGTCTGAGCTATGGTGTGAGCTCAAAGCCAGCATGGGTAAGTTAGCTAGACCTGTCTCAAAAAGAAAAATAAAAGAAGGGAGGGGACCTAGGGGTATAGTTGAGTGGTAGATCATGAAACGAAAGAGAGGAAGGAGGAGGAGGAGAAGGAGGAGGAGGAGGAGGAGGAGGAGGAGGAGGAGGATTACAAAGGCCTGTAGCCTTGGGTATGAAGAGAAAGGGAACCCTGCTGCGTTCCTTTTTTGTCTCCAGTTTAAGCACTAGGATCCTACATACGAGACTTAATGTTTACAAGTTTATCTCCCTAAATAAAGTGTTTTCACGTGGTTTAGTAACCCCACAATGGAGTCATCATTGTTTCTATGTCACAGCATTGTTTTCACATGGACTTGCGGTTGGGGGTTTTCGAAATTCTAGTTTCCTCAGGTGAGATTATTGCAGTATGGAAAAGTTAGTAACTTACATAACACCCCACATGAACAGTGAAAGTACCAATAGAATAGAAATTTCCAAGCCATGCCTGGGGATGTGCCTCTAGTCCCGGCCACTCTAGAAGTGGAGGCGGCAGAGTGGAAACATGAGCAACATCGCCAGATCCTCTCTCATACACATGTTATAGTTCTCTCTTTAGAGTGGCTTGTTTTATTTGCATTTTCTATATTTTTAAATTCTTTAAACCAGATCTTACTATTTGGATGTTTCCAAGTGAATATTTCTTGAAAAATAAAAGCTGAATCAAAAGTTTTCTTTAATGCTTTCTTATATTTCTCCTTTAGAAATGATTCACCAGTCCATAAACAAGTTGAATTATTATATCTCATTAGTTATTAAAAAATAAAGTATAACTAATAAAATGATATATTTTAAATGTTTTAGTAAAAGTCAGGAAAACTTTATATAACTGACATAGCCAAAAGCTAATTTGAAGATTCATATAAAATTCTATGTGCATCAGCTATAGTGGTACATGTCTTTAATCCTAGCCCTCAGGTGGCAATGGCAGGTGAATCTCTGTAAGCTTAGTAGAAAGATCCAAGTCCTCAAGGTTACATGGTCTCAAACACACACACACACACACACACACACACACACACACACACACACACACTTACTGAACTAGGTTTATGAGTAATAAACTAGACCCATTGTGTACACAGGTGGATATGAGTCGTTTCCTCTGAATGGAGCAGGAAGTTGTAAATTGGACAGTGGAGATTCAGGTGCAGTACCCACTAGTATCTAAAGTTCTGAAGAGCAATTAAAGTATTCTGTTATGGAGAGGAGAAGTAGACTTAGCCATCTGTGGATAGTTTGCACCTGTAATCACAGCACTCTAGAAGCTGAGGCCAGTGGATTCCTGTGAATTTGAAACCAGTGTGGTCTACATAGTAAATTTCAGGCCAGCCTGACCCTGACTGCAGAGTGGATATTCTCTGTCAGATGGGTTGAGGCAGGAGCTAGACTTCCAAACCTGTCTTTAAATGACTTGGTAGTAAAGACAGTTTGTCTAAGCCATCACTTTAGTATAAAGTTATAGTACTTAAATAAACAAATCACCTGTTTAGCAGCTGTCTTTTATTGAATACCTGCAAGTAATTGTAGGCCCTTTTCATTTATTAATTCTAATTCTTCTTACAGTAACCCTACAAAATGGGTATTCTTGTCTCTAATATATAAATAGGAAAACTTGATGTTAAGTTTCACCCCCCACACCCATGCACATGCAGGCAACCCTAATTAAACTTAATAGACTTTTTGTTTATGTGTTTGGGAAGTTTTTAAGACATGAAAGTAGGATGGGACGAGATGAGAATTAGAGTTCAAAAGAGAGCAGGAGGGCTTAAGAGAGTGGATGGGGTGAGGGCTGTGCCCCAAATGCGTTATATACACGCAGGGGTCATAGAGTTTCATATCCTGGGGCTCTAACACTGATCATGACCCCCCTCCATGCCACAGTAACACAGCACCCCTTTACATCATCCCAACCGTGGGTCCTTACCAGTACAGTAAAAATAGTAATAGGACTTAGAACATAGTACACAGCAAAATCAAGTATGTTCTTTTAACAAATCCTGTAATTATACTTTTAATATTATCTCAACTTTTAAACAATTGTGTTTGTGGGTATTACTTTAAAGATGAAGGTGCAAAACTCTTGTGAGAGAATATTTACCAATTAATATGAGGCAGGATGAAATGTCTGTTCTCTAAGCATTTCTTGTTGTACACTGTCTCTACCTAATTAAGTTATGTATTCTCAAATGATTAAGATTTTATTTCCATTGATTTTTGTGTAAACAGAAAACAAGTAGATTGTAATTTACTTCTGTAATTTCTAAGTCACATCCAATTAAAGCATATATGTGTGTGTGTTCATTCCAGATACAGAGTGCTTCGAGTACTGTTCATTTATGTGATAAGAAAACGGATTTATCGCTGAACATACCTGCAAACCATCCTCCACAAGAGGTACAAATATATATGTTATTTAATGCAAGAAGTGTATTAAACAATCATTTAGTCTAACCCCCTTTCTTATAGATGGGAAGCTAAAGTCCGGGAGTTGGTTAGGTAGTCATGGCAGTCTCTAACCTGAAACCCCACTCAGCTCTGTCCTCGTGATGCTCTAGGGTAGTGTACAGGTAAAACATCGGTGATAATTTCACCACCGTTTCACACCCTTCCACTTCATAGTACTAAGAGAAGTTTCTGTTGCTCCCCAAGAGTATTTCTTTAGTTGATCATTTTATGAATCATTTTAAGATTATATGTCCACTTTACAGATTCATAAAAGTAATAGTGCATTCAAAAGAACATGAAAGCACAACACATGAGGGTTTTTCATTTGTTTATATAGTGTGTGCACGTGTGTGTATGTGTATCAAAGGATAACTTGCAGAAATCATTCTCCTTGGCTCTGTGGTTCCCAAGGATCAAATTGAGGTCATCCACTTGGCAGAAGCCACTTCACCCTCTGAAACACCTCACTGGCCCCAATACATAGTTTCAAAATCACTTTTATATTAACTGTCTAATTTGATCCTTGAGTATATGCTAATTCTTGATGGAACCTGAAAGCCAGAGTGTTTCAATGCATTGTTGAAGGGCAATTAGCAATTCCATGACAGAGCTGGGAGTGAAGATGTCCATGCATTTTCCATCCCTTCAGGCTGAAAGAATTAAGAACAAGCATTTGCTCTAAATCAGTAGATAACTACTGATTCACCATTATAGCCACTGAACAGATCTGCTGGATCACGTAGGGTGGATAGCTATTTCCAGTCCTTAACTGTTGCCGCATCCTTCCACTTGAGTTGAAAATGAAGGTAAATGTAGAGGTTGGGGATATAGCTCAGTGGTAGAGCACTCACTTAGCATGTGTGTGAGGAGGCCCTGGGTTTAATACCTAATAAAGATGGAGGTGAAAAAGAAGTCACACGTATTCGTGATGGCTTTCCATTATTTCTTTGGTTCTGTAAGCTGTACTTTATAGTAGTTCTGCATCTTTGTTTTTAATAAGCCAAAGGCAAGTAAAGTTTAGAAGCTATAACTTTGTAACTTTAAAGATGATGCCTTTTACAAACTTGTATGTATACAGCTCTCCTCAACCTGTCGGTCCTCTGTTTACTTCAGGAATCATGTGGATCCTCTCTGCTCTCCAGAAACACTGGTTCTCCTGGAACCTCCAGGTCTCTGTCAGCTCCTCAAGACAAAGATTTTTTATCTGGTATGCCAGTTTCCCAATCAGTATGGTTACACAACTTTTCCACTTTCTTTCAAGGTCAGAGCGTTAGCCAACAGTGGTGTGCATGAAATACATTTTTCATTTGCATTCATGCTCCATTTTTTGAAGGAACAAGTCTATACATGTGAAGGTAACAGTAGAATGATGAACAAATACATTTATATTAAAAGCACTCTGTGATCACGAAGAAAAGTTTTTTTTTTTTTTTCCTGAATCTCACAAGAAAAAAGAGAGATGTTTCTTAGTTACCATAGTAACTATATTTTAAGAAGGATACATACTTACATAACTACAGGGCACAAGACACATTCTCTACAAAGTACTTTTAATAGCTGTGTGAGGGAGCTAGTCCTTGTTTTACAGATTCTGAACTCTGTGGATCACACAGCAAGTAGCTAGCAGATCCAAGACTTGATTAAAGCCAGGCTTTCTGATGAATACTTTCACATCACTCCACTGTGCAATGTCAACATGAAGACTGTTTCTGCCTAGAGACTGACCTCTAATTATGACAAAAGAACATGAGTCTAGAAGCAAGGAAACAAATAACAGTAGGTAATTTAGTTTGTCTGGTCAAGAGAGTAAGAAGAGGGGAAAAAATGAGGATCACAGTCATACCAAGAATGCCCAGGGACTCGAGAGATGGCTCAATGGCAAAGAGCACTTATTGCTCTTCCAGAGGACTTAGGTTCAATTCCCCGCACCCATACAATATCTCAGAATGATCACAATTCCAGTTCTAGAGGATCTGCTACCCTGTCCTGGCCTCCATAAGCACCAAGCATGCACAGTGCATAGACATATATTCATTTATGTCTGTTCACTTATACTATTTTTCTTTTTAAGAAAAAGACTTCCTGCATTCAGCTAACCTAATTTAGGCTTTTAAGTTCAGTAGGTGGTGGTTCTTGAAGAGGGGTATAAAATAAGAATTTTTGCTTTAGGAAGACTCATCCTGTCTGGCATATGTACAACATTTTGAAATTTATTTTTATGTATTGTTTGTATACAGTGTGTGAGGTCGGTGGCAGAGCAGCATAGAGAGCCACACGTGCCACAGTGCACATGTAGAGGTCAGATGACAGCTTTTGGGAGGCAGTTCTCTCCTTCCACTGTGGATTCTGGGAATCAAATCCAGGGGAAGCCAGTGCTTTGACCCACCAAGCCATCATGCTGGCCCCTGCCCTGGAGAAGCTACTTTGCCGCGAAAAGGAGACTTGGAGTATGAAGGAGAGTTAAGAGCGAAAGTGGGCGGGGAGGGCGTTGTGAGCGATCAGATGACCCCCGGGGGCCTTGACTTCCCGCCTGAGGAGCTGAGAGAGGACAGGCAAAGCTGGGAAGTTATGCCGGGAAAGCACCACGGCTGCTCGAACCAAGAACTGAAGTGGGTTAGAGCTAGGATGGAGGACGATTACGATTTTCATCTTTTGGGTTGTTTTTGTTTGTCTGAGATGCCACCAGTACCTACTGGGGTAATGTGCGGGATGTTGAGGAGACAGTGTGTTTAATAATGTCAGAAAAATAATTACATAAACTAAAAGGGGAGATAAAGAGTTGAAGCACTGAAATTGTTTTCTAGAGGAGGAAACACATGAAATACAGATGTTTTGCCCTTAAAAGTCTGTGTCCTGATAGACATATGTAAGACACATTTAAACTGGAAAAGGAAGAATTCACAGGGAAGTACTGGACTAGGAGAAGACAGGAAATTTTATTATTTTTAATAAGCATAGAGCAATGAAGCACTAACAGTAATAAAAACTATTCAGTATAAATGCTTATTACTCTAAAAAGTGTTTGCAGAGCTGGCAAGATGTTTCTGTGAGTAAAGTACATTCAGCCAAGCCTGCAACCTGAATTTGATCATCAGAACTCACATGGTAGGAAGAGAGAGCTGGCTCCTTCAGGTTGTCCTCTGACCTTCACAGACAGACAGACAGACAGACACACACACACACACACACACACACACACACACACACAAATAAATGTAATTAAAAAGAGTTAACATATTTTCAGAATTGGATTTCTGAAGTAGCTTCAATGACAGTGAAAAACCTGAGCCATTGGAGCCTACCTTCTGTGACCCACCGTGGATACTTTAGTGATAGGAATATCAAATGACTACTCTGCCCCTAACGACATGTTCTGTAGGAGGATCACCAGACTGCTCTTCTCTGAAGCTGCATCGCTGTCCTGGAAACCATAGCTGGGATGGTACCGTTTCTGCATCACAAAGAGCAGCCATCTGTGATCACAGACCCACGCTGTGCTCTCTGGCTATAATAAATCCACTCCTGGTTGAGACGAGTTCAGGTCAGTATATGCTGTGAGATACACTGCAAATGCTGGTATTTTCTTTACAAGTACACACTGCGTAGAGTCACCATATAATAAGTTTTCTTAGTTTTCATTCCCTACCCCAGTAAACATTTACTAGGAAAGTGTTTCCAACCTAGTGCTGATATGTCTTAATAGGGCCTGGTGTACTCCAAAAGTCTCTAACTAGGAAGGAGTATTAAAAGGAAGCATTACTTACTATGTTAGTAAAGGTCAAGCTATTTTTTTTTCATCAGATATGCAGGTATCCTTTGTATTTGAAACAAAACAAAAATTAAATTTAACATACAACATAGAATATAAAAAATACAATATTCTTTCAGGAAGGTGAATGGGAGATAAAATGCACATCTCTGAATAGTTCCTGAAAATGTGAGCATTTCCCAAAAAATGCTGTTTATACTGGCACAGACATATAGAAATGTCTGTTGTGCTTACTCAGTTTTGCACAGAATTATACTTTTTGCATGTGTCTGTCCTCAACTTTGTAAATTGTCCATGCTCTGCCCTTCTACAGAGGGCCTGCAACCCGGTATAGCCCAGCAGTGGATCCAGAGCAAGAGGGAGGACATTGTGAGCCAAATGACTGAAGCCTGCCTTAACCAGTCGCTGGACGCCCTTCTGTCCCGGGACCTGATCATGAAGGAGGACTATGAACTCATTAGCACCAAACCTACAAGGACCTCAAAAGTCAGACAGCTACTAGACACCACTGACATCCAAGGAGAAGAATTTGCCAAAGTTATAGTACAGAAGTTGAAAGATAACAAGCAAATGGGACTTCAGCCTTACCCGGAAGTTCCTGTGGTTTCCAGAACACCATCTTCAAATTTCCTTCAAAATAAAAGCCTATAAGTGAGTCTTTTTTGAGAGGAAAGTAGGTTTACAAATGGTTATTTATATGTCTGTTACCTGGATAATATTTGTATAGAAACATAGGAGTATTAGACGCTTCACTGAAGGTTTTTTTGGGAGAGATAAGTATGTCTTCTTCCATGACATTGCAGTATTTTTTTTAAATTAATATAAGTAAAAATTTTGCATTATGCTGTATAGTTTAGTTTTTTATGTCAGTTTCATTACTTGAACTTCTTTATGTAATAATTACATTTTTCTTGAACATAACAATGCCTTAAGGTAGCCTTTGTTTCTGTTGGAAGACATTTCCAAACTCACTTATCTGCAGTCTTCATTTTCTCTAAAAATGCAATTTGACTTTATGTAGCAGTGATATAATATTCCCACTCCGCAACCCCAAGTTCAGACCTCCAGAGGACGTTCTTTCAAGCTATACAAAGTGTATAAAGAAGAAAAAAGCAACCTTTTATTAACACTGGCCATGAATCCGCCTCTGTTTAGCCTTTGCTCTGTCAGCATGGTGAGCAACCCATTGCTCATCCTAATCAGCTGCTTCCTGCTCCTGTCTGGAGTACAAGCTGGCTGGGTGGAGACCTTCCTTAGTGTTGCTGTTTTCTTTGGAACACAACATGGTTTCCGCACTGAAGGGTGCTGCAGGTACAATCTTCCAGCTCAGATACACATCTGTTCAGTTACCACACAATAGCCTTGCTGCTCCATTTTTTATTTTCTAGGCTTGTTCACACCAACTTCACCACAAACAATAAAAATACAATACAATGTGAGTCCTTTTTCCTTTTGGCTTATGTCGCTACAGGGAACCTATAAGAAGTGAAAACTTCTTCTGAAAACTGTTTAACAATGTTAGCAAAAAGTGAGAAACAATATAAACTTGAAAGCCGAAACTTGCAAGATCCACCAGACTCAGAACCTGAAAAACATGAATAGAGCATGAATGGATTTAGATGGCATTCTGACAATGAACTATTGGGTATTTGAAATAAGAATGTAGGGTTGGGGATTTAGCTCAGTGGTAGAGCGCTTGCCTAGCAAGCCCAAGGCCCTAGGTTCGATGGATCCTCAGCTCAAAAAAAAGAATGTAAACACCAGGGTTGGCGAGCTGACTCAGCACTTCAGAGCCGGCTGCTCTTGCATAGGACAAAGGTTCTGTTCCTAGCACCTATATGACAGCTCACAGCCTCAGTAATTCAGTTCCAAGTCTCTAAACCCTCTCTGGCCTCTACAGGCACCAGGCACATGTTCAGTGCACTTACATGCAGGCAAAACACTCATACACCTAAAATAAAAGGGAAAATATTTTAAGAATTTAAATTCTGTTTTAAAATGACATTAGCCAGACTCTTATGGGACTTTCAGAAACATAAATATATAGGGGAAAATAAAGATTAATTAGACTCATGAATTGTCTGTTAAATTCTTTAAAAAAATATTAAGATAAAAAATTTATGTGTGGTGGCACACATCTGATATCCTAGAACTCTGAAAATGGAAAAGATGCAGTTCAGAGTCAACCTCAACTACCTAAGTTCAAAGCCAGCCTAGACTATCTTAAATCCTGCCTCCAAAAAATAAACAATGACAAACATTTAATTTGGAGAGAAAAAGAGTAGTTCTTTTTATTTTTAAGATTGGTTTTACTCTCTACCACCACCAGCCCTTCTCTTTCTCCTGGGTGTGTATTTAAAATTACCTTCTAGAATAAAGATGCCCTTAGCTGGGCGGTGGTAGCACACGCCTTTAATTCCAGCACTCAGGAGGCAAAGGCAGGTGGATCTCTGAGTTCAAGGCCCGCCTGGTCTACACAGTGAGTTCCAGGACAACCAGGCTACACAGAAACCCTGTCTCAAGACAAAAGAAGAAAAAAAAATACTAATGCCCTCAAATGGACTTTTATACTGATGTGTGTGATATATGTAGATTGATAAAATGGACTGCCCTGGTCTTGGCATTTGCTGCAAAGTCTACAATTCATAGTGTGTGAGCCCCATCTGTAGTCACATGCTTACCACCCACCTGATGATGTAACCAAGACACGTGGATAATCACCCATTGTCACAGCCCTACAAACTGCAGGAACACAACATACTGACCGTCTGCCGTGAGCCCCTCCTTTCATAGAATTAGTAGTCTAAGCAGGTGATTTTCCACTGTGACCCGAACTTGATGTTTGAGGGGAGGGGTAACTGCTGAGTATGACTAGTCAGCATAGAACAAGGCATAAAGCAGGCACTTTTTAAAGAAGTCATGAACAGTGAAATGAACGCTGCAGAAGGGGACAGGATGCGCCCCGCGTCCTACTTCCCACAAGGGATGCAAATACAGATGAGAGTAAACAGAATCCTTTCTAAGTAGAACAGGGATTCAGAACTTTGTCTCATTTGAGCCACATAATAAAGTTTGTTGTTGTTGGTCTTGAACTTTCCCGTTAAGTAAAAGAGAACGGCTTAATTTTGTGCCAATTGTGTGTGTGTTTAATTTTAATCAACCTTATTAAAAAAAAGTAGAGTTTGAGCACAGAAACTTCACAAACAATATTCAGCAAGAATTTTATAATTTGTAATTATAATTACAAAGTAAAATTACAAAAAGTTACATAATGTGTAACTGATTTTGAAGAAGAATTTCTATACAGGAGGAATGGTACTGTTCTCTATGATATAATACATAAAGTTTCACAATATCCAAATAAAATGACGGTGTAAAGTATTAAATTATATTAAAGACAGTACCCATATTCCTTATGAAAGCAAAATTCCTTCACTTGGCCTGTATATCTCTATTGATCTTCTTCCTGAGGAATTACTCTATATTGACCCCTTTCTAAATTGTTTAAAGTTTAAGGAGCCTTGTTGGTTTTGTAAGTTTCTTAAAATTTAATGTCATGTAATTAATGAATGGATTAAAATGGACAGTTATGCATCTGATGCTCCAAGCTCCTCTATAAAAAAATGTTAATGCACCTGTATACTATAGTTAAATATTCCATTGATCAAGGGAACTACAACCTCTTCATTAGTTTGTCACTACACAATATCACTTGTACACTGCTACACTGATTTTTCAAACTGTTTCTCAAGGTTGGGCAGATACCTCAGTGGGCAATACTTCAATTGAGACTCTTCACAGGTGATGCTGGGCTGTGTCACATTGATACGTAAAGTTAACTGAGTCTCTAGCATAACTGCAGTTTGCTACTGTAGAAATTAAAACTTAGAAATCAGAGTTCCGGCGGAGAGCATGGTGAGCTAGAGAGTGCGGTCTCCTTCCTCCAGGCCCCTTGCGGCCTCGGGCCTGTGCCGTGTGAGCCCGGGAGAAGGACATGCAAAGCTCAAGCCATTGTGCTCCATGGGTGGAATAGAAATCACTGTCCCGTTGTGTTTGGCTTTGCTGTGTACATAGTACATGTAAAGGACATAGGAGTCCTAACTTACACCATCTAGTCACTCTAGATGTTAAAGAGGTTGCCAGTGTATGACAAAGTAGAGGTAGTAGAACAAGACATTTTGTACTTTTATGTTAAAATTTTTTCTTTTTGTGTTAAAAAATTTTATTACTCTTGTTACATGTGTGCCGTTTACTGGACTGCTGTGTACATAGTGGACAATAGTCCTTACTTGAAACATCAGATGTTTGGAAGTGCCCAACGTATGTTAAATGTAGAGGTAGTAAAATATCACTTTGTAAATTCTTTTTGCTAAAATTCATGAAACGCTGCCTTTTGGGAGTAGAATTTGAACCCCTCTGTGAGCAGTACTTGCTCAGCGGTTTGGAGGAAGTACTGGGAGGCAGTGAGGTCATGTGCTAGTATGTTTATATGGGACCTTTCAGATGCCATTTCTGTAAATTTGCATTTTGTTTTGCTAGGTGTATACTGTAAATAGTGGACAATTCTGTCTGAAATCTTCAGCTTCTAGTCTCTAGATGTTAGAGAGGTTGCCAGTCTATGACAAAGTAAAATTAACACATTGTGTTCCCTGTTAAAATTTATAGGGAAGATTGTTCTGTAGACGATTTGGGGATATGAATTTGTTTGGCTATTTCTAAGCATTACATATGCCTGTATTTGTCTACTGGTTTGAAGGCAGAGAGGAGGAAGAAAGTGGGTCAAAGCCCAGAGGGTTGTGTTCAGAAGATGCCTCAGATAATAACCATTGCTTTGTATACAGTTATTTACCAGTGCAGTGTGAACTGCAAATAAGGTCTTACATGAAATACCTAGTCTTTCTACATATGTAAAAGTGCTTAATACATTTAAAAGTAGAAGTAGTAGAATAATATTTTATGTAAATAGTTTTTGGAAAAACTGTAGATTCTATGTTTAGAATAGTTAACCCACCTCTGAGAACAGTGCACCAACTGTACTTGTCCAGTGAATTGAGGAGGTGGGAGGGAAGAAACTGCAAAAAGATTCCCTTAGTGTGCTAGACACCTTTAGCTGACCCATCACCCTGTATGTTAGATACATTTCACTTAACACTGCTGTTCTGTATGTAGTGTACAGACTGGACAAAGGAGTCTTCATGTCATGATCTCTAGGTTCTTAGTGTTGAGAGGTTGCCGACGTATAACAAATGTAGAGTTAGTGAACAAACACATCCTGTATACGCTGTTAAAGTTCATAGCAAGGTTGTCTGCTGAACAGAGTTGTGAAAGTATGCAAGTGACGGGTGCCGGCGTCACGTGATCCAGGGGAGAGGCTGGAGAAAAAGAAGGACGGAGACCAGAATGCTCTCAGCAGAAGACACTTTGAGATCTAACCATTGTTACGTGTGTTTGGTTTCAACACTACTCTGTATATAGGGGACAAATTTATGTCCTCATCTGAAACATCTAGTTCTTCTAGGTGTTTAGAAGTGCACAAAGTATGTTAAAGGTAGATGTGGTAAATAATACATGTTGTAAATTTTCATTTAAACGCATGGTTAAATGCTGGAATGGTAAAACCAGTTCTGAGCAGCACAGACTTGTGCTGGTTTGGGAGGGAGGAAGAAAGAAAGCATACAAAGATTCTAATACTAATGTAAGTTTTGGTAATGCAAGATTAGCCATTGTCCTTTTATCTGTGTGTCTTATTTTGTGATATATCATGGATACAGAAGATAGACAAGTCCAAATACACAGTACCTAGTCGTCCTAGATGGTAAAGAGGCTGCCAGTATGTGACAAAGTAGAGTTAGTGAAAGGACATGGTTTAAAGTTGTGTTAAAATTTGTAGGAAAAAAAAAAAAACCACTTAAGAAGTGAAATTGTTAATATCCCCACAAAAACACGACAGTTACATACACCTGACCCCTGGGTTAAGAGAGATGGGAGAGGTTCTAGATTGGAACATTGCTATTTATAGGTCTGTTAGGTTTGTGCAGTTTCTTTACTGCACTGCATTGTGCACGTGCTGGGGAAAGTGAATGTTACTGAAAACATCTAGTCTTTAGACTTTTAAGGGCATAATAGACTTGTGGTAATGCATGCCTTTAATCCTAGGCTGAGGCAGGTGGACCTTGTGAGTTCCAGGCCAGCCAGGGCTACACAGACTTTGTCTCAAAATAGTAAGGAAATGTGCATAATGGACTGGTAGGGTGGCTCATCAGGTAAAGGCACTTGCCACCCAGCTGGTGGACCTGACCTTGATCTCCAGGATCCACATGATAAAAGGAGAAAACTGGTTTACAAATTGTCTTTTAGCCTCCATACAAGCAGTGGCATGCATGTGCCCACATGCATATGCTAATTCGTAAATGTAAAAAATGCACAACATGGTACAAATAAAGGGTTACTAACACCTTTTAAGGATGGTTATTTCATAGGAATGGTTACACTGGGGGAATGGGATTGTTAAACTTGGTCTTTGAGCAGATACTGTTACCAGTGGTGGATGTGGACAGGGGAAAGAACAGTGTGGAGTAAGGTACTATGCCTGTTGGTTGGCTCCCGTTGTCTAGCCATTGTTCTGGTGTGCATTTCAGTTAATGTTGCCAAGTATAGGAGGATAAGTCCCAGTGCCCAAAGGATGTTAGAAGTAGAAAGATAGTCACTATAAATGTCCTGCTAGTCTTTTGGAAGGGCTGTCTTCTGGGGGTGACCTTTGTAATACTCTCACTAGAATCATCCCGAACTGGGGCTGTGCAGAGAAGAGCATGGATGAGGGAAGAGCTCTTTGCTAGGACCATCACATACAGAAAACCGTCACAACTGTACCCAGGGATCCATATGTGCATTTCTGGGAAGATACTTGAGTTTCTTGTGCACAAAGTTCATTCCACAACATCTGAAATTCATAAATTCCTAAAGGAGAGCATATGGTGAAAGGGATAGCTTGACAGATTGACAGAAAAGGTTCCTCTTGAGCATAGAATTGTTAAACCATGTCTGAACAGTGTGAGTTAATTCATGTTGCTAGGCTGACTGGAGGGGCAAAGGGAGGCTCACAGGGCGAGATCTGCAGCGCTGTGCTGTGTTGAGACTGAGATCCCGAGAAGCTCTGCTGTAGGTGCATCTTCAGCTACTCCATAGGAATACATTTATTGAGCAGGGACACGCCTTCTTCCTCGTATTTTAGTATATAGATCTGATGATAAACTTAGGAATGCTGTACTTCATGCGGTCTGTGGCTTTGTCTTCTTGTAAGCTGAGCGTTGAGGAATGGAGAATTTTAATTGTAACTTCCCAGTCCTTCTATCTAGAGGCCTGCTCCCATTTCTGTCTTCTGTGAGATTTTTGTTGCCAAGGAAGACAGGATTACAGTTGTGTCTGACAGATTGAGATGGCGTGGCGTATTCTTGGTTATCAAAATACTCATGTAGCATGGGGTTTTTAGTTGGTGAATATTTGCAATGTGGGGGAAAGCATGGTACATACTGTATAACCTCGATTCCCTAAATGTGTGTCCACTTACAGCATCTAGAAGGACACATCAAGCTGAGCTGCTTGTGACTGGGGAGGCTGTTCTTGCCTTCTTGTGTTGTGTTCCTGTAATGCACATACTACAAATAAATGCTTCTTTTAAAAGCTTAAAAAAAACTTAGAAATCAAAACTACATGTTTATATAAAATCACAAAAGAACCCTCGTATTTTCGCAATGGGAAAAAATGGTGAGAGGTATTTTGCAAGTCTCTTTAGGGAAGATTAAGTAGAAGCTTTTTGCTCAGCTCTACCTTCAGTCTGTTCAAAGTCACCTCCATAGAGCGGGGGGGGGGGGGGGACCTCATTTTCTACATGCGAAAGAATAGCAGTGAGAAGGGCAGAGACAGAATTTACGAAAGTTTGACCTCATAGGCCGCTAGTGGGGCCAGGAGTATTGGGACCAGACTTTGGGAAATGTTAGCTTAAAGCAGCAAAAACTTGGAAACTATATAAAACTGTAAATAGCTGAGGATATTACTAAGTGACTATTCAATGAGAGCTCACGCAGTTCTGTTTAGCAGGAGCAAAAACTCCAGGGTAAGAGGAGTTATTTCTGCTGTTCTATGGCATTTGAGTAGAAGAAGTAAGTACCCCTTCCGCCAAAATTTAGCCTCCCTTCCTGCATGCACTTCTGGTAGGAGATTTTCCCTCCCCACCCAACACAGGCTCTTCCAGTTATCTTGACTCCATACTCCCTCAGAATCCTCACTTTCCCATTTCATCCCAGTTTCTTTTCTTTTGCACGCTGCTCTCTAAAGGTAAAAAGTTAAAAAGCACAGTCTTATGTAATCCACAGAGTTAAATTAGCTCCCACAGAATAGTCACAATTCAGCATGTGATTAGACACCAGGACGGTTTTTCTGTACTTTGACTCCACAGCTCTAGAACTAGGTTCCTAATGTGTTGGGACACATCTTCATTTTAAACCATTATAGTTTATTCCATTGTGTAGATGCACCAATACTTAACATATTTCCTGATAATGGGCACTCTAATTTTTCCAACTTTCTGCTATCAGAACCAATGCTGTCCTGCTTGAGCTCATCTGGAACTTTTCAGAGAAGGTCCTAGAAAATGCTGCCGTGGTCACATTTTGACACTAGGCCAAGGTTGAGCTGGTTCCCCCAACCCCTGCTGAGCTCCCTCCAGCTATTCAGGACACGAAAAACAATTCAAAGTGCTAAAACTGGTAGCTTCAACCCCTCACAGCTTAAGAAGCTATGCCGAATGGTTTGGTGGCCACTGAGGTGTAGATGTGGAGAGATCATAGGCAATTATGGCATCATCGGCTATGATGTTTAAAGACCAATCTTTAACATCTGGTTTTACTTGAGTTATTTGAATGTTCTTGGACCACATGTAATGAGACCACTATCTGAATAAAATATAAGCAGTCAAAAAACAAATGAAAAAACAAAACAGTGGTGCCCAAGATGGAGCCCAGTCCTAAACAAGTCATTTATACCATCCCCTCTAAGGCTCAGGAAATATTTCAGAACAGGGGACAGGAAATATGTAAGAGCTAGACGTAAGTAAAGGGCTACAAAACTCCATTCCCTAGACTGGGTGTAACCACTGTAATTAGTAACACATGAACTGTAGTTAACCTGAGCTGGGTCCCACAACCAGGTCTATCAACAATTAGTCAAGGAATGGGGAGAGTCCATGGGGCTCTCCCCTTCCTCTCTGAACAACTGGCTATCAACAGTGAGAGTCACTGTCTAGTTGTATACACACTACTAAGCCTACTATGTTCTGATGGACAGCTCCAAACCCACAGTCACACAGATGGCTCTGGTTAACCTTGGTGGGATATAAAATAAAATAAAAAGGATAAATATGAGAGAGAAATCTGTGGAGATGAGGGAAGGTTAACAGAGGTGATAGGGAGGTGGGAGATCTATGCAAGCAAGGTCAGTATGCATATATGAAATTGATAAAAATTACCTTAAAAAAGTAGTACCAATAAACACAAATAAACACTGGAAAACTTAAAATATTAGGAAACATGTCTAGGAATCAAACTTCTTGAGTCTAAGAGTAAGATGTCAGTAAATTTTAGCAGTTTTTCTTGCACAAGTCCATGTCAACTTACTGTCTTACTGGCCTCAGTGAATTGTGGCCAGGCACTGTGGGGAAGCTTTCTATGGCAGTTCTTACCTTTGCATCTCCCTGGTCCCTCCCTTTTTCAACCCTCAACCATTTAATCTGCCCTCTGTCTGAGGCACTCCCCTGAAACTTCTCTTGCCCTAGATGACTAACACACCCTCATTGTTCCTAAATCTAGGAAGCTTTCCAGACCTGCTCCCATGTGATGTAGCTGAACACTCCCTCCTTAGTGGTTTGTGGGGGATGAAGAGCACCACAAGCCCCTGCACTTTCCTCCTATGGTGTGTGGTCGTCTCCTGGTCCAGGACTTTAGGTGTTCTTCCTCCTCTGAGTTCAGTATGAGCCTTCCTGTTTTGGTTATCTCTATCATTTCCCTGATCAACCTCATCTCCTTCAAAGGTCTTACTCACCACCCAGACACCTGTGGCTTCCAAAGTCAGCCCTTTGTCTTGTACTCCAGACTCACTTCCCTCTAGACCTGCCCATGTGACTGCTTCACAGGAAACTCCACATTCCAAACTGACCTTGACATTCCTCACTACCACATACACCCCAAACAACGTGCTTCTCGTGTTTCTTTTCCCCACCTGCTGCCAAGTTTGACTCTTCTGACCCTCTGAAAGGAAGAGGCTTTCTCTTCCCTCTGCTTTCAAAACCCCATCATTCATACCTCAAAAATCCCAAGTGCTGTCCATTCTGTCTCCAAAAAATATGTCTTTATTCTGACAGCTTTTCCCATCCCTGTTGTACCTCCATGTTTCTGATAGACAGCATCTCTTCTCCAGCTATCGGGAATTTAAAAAGTAAATCCATCCAAGTCATGCACTAGCATTAACAGTTTCATGGCTTCTGTGAAGATGTGTCTCTGCCAAGGCACCTTCTGATTGACTGAATAAACAACTGAATGGCCAATAGCTAGGCAGGAGAGGATAGGAGGGACTTCCAGGCAGAGATAGGAACTCAGGGAAGGAGAGAGGAAAGATTCACCAGCGAGTCATAGAGGAAGTCAGACATACAGTATGGAGAAGAAGTAACAAGCCATGTGGCAGAGTGTAGATTAATATAAACAAGTTAAGTTATAAGAGCTAGTTGGGAACAAGCCAAAGCTAAGGCCATGCTTTCATATTTAATAGTAAGTCTCTGTGTCTTACTCGGGAGCTGGCAGTCCAAAGTCCAACTACATCTGTGAAATCTGAGTGTGACAATCTCTCCAAGCTCAGGTGTTCCACGAATTCTAAAATGGTCTTGTAATAAAAAACCCAAAGCCAGATGTTGGGGTAAATGCTGAAAGATCACAGAGACAAAGGAACAAGCCACTAGAGAAGCTTCTCGCCACTACCAAATCCTCAGGCTGAATGGAAGGTGAGCGAGATCCTATCTCCATGAATCCTAAGATTGCAAGCCTCTGAGTCTTCAGCCAAAAAGTCCTTAGTTCCTGTCTCCTCATGCCTTATATATATTTTCTTATATACCATATCACTTCCATCCTAGCAGTGGGATTAAAGGTGTGTGACTCCCAAGTACTGGGGTTAAAGGTGTGTGCCTCCACTGCCTAGCTCTTTTTCTCTCCTAGACTGAATCAATCTCATGTAGTCCAGGGTGGCTTTGACCTTTCAGAGTCCAGATGGATCTCTGCCTCCTGAGTGCTAGGATTAAAGGTGTGTGCCACCACTCTCCGGCCTGTATGTTTAATCTAGTGGCTGGCTCTGTCCTCTGATCCTCAGGCGAGCTTTATTTGATACACAGTATATCACCACACTCAGGCCATACCACCTCCTCGCTTCCTCTTCTGAGGCTTGATGACTGACATCCTCCTTTTTCCTTTCATAAATGGATCTTTATGGGGATCTTTTCCTGGCTTCTGACTCTTCAGTTCTCAACTCAACCTTTGTGTCCTCTTAAAGACTGTCCCTGAGCAACGTCTAAAGCACAGTTTCCAGGTCCCCTCTGACATCACTATGTGTTCCTTTATTCTATACCTCAAGGTGTAAATATTGGGTTTGATTATTTATTGTCTATTGGCCTTATTTAGTAGACCCATTCCATAAAGGTAGGTTGGAACCACATCTAGCTTAGACTAGGTACTTTTTTAATTTAGCATTTCCTAGTATTTAAAAACTATTTGTTGAATTTGAATGCATGTTTCCCCAGTCCATTTCAGACACTAGACCTGGGGACACAGTGTGGCCTGTCTCTCCCCCTTGTTACCACCCTTTCATGGCTCCTTTGCCCCAGAACATGAAGACCAAAGACCTCTAAATTCTGGCTTCTGCCTTCCTGACACTTCCATAAAAGCTTTAATTGAATTTCATTCACTTAGGCTGTCCACTGTGCCTTCGTTTCTAGGAGTTCTACTACTTTGATATTCTCTTTCTTTTTCAAGTTATACTAAACTTCTCTGCATGATCTCACCTTTTAAATCTACCATTAAGCCAGCCATTAGTCTCTGTGGGTGTAGTTCACTTTCCTCACTGACAAAAGCCAGAGTATCTCAATCTAAGCCCAAGATGTAGTTCACTTTCCTCACTGACAAAAGCCAGAGTATCTCAGTCTAGCCCTGGGAACGCTTGAAGGCCACCATAAATGACCAAAGACTTTTTATAGATATGAATCAAGTGGAGGAACTTGAGAAAGGGAGATCATCTTGGCTCCCAGGAGTGGACACTAAATGGAATCCCAAGTGTAGAGGAAGGAAGGGGAGAGTTATTACGAAGGAAAGGAACCATGTGATCAAGGAGTGAAGAAGGTATTGGAGATGTTACACTGCTGTCTTTAAGATGGAAAGTGGGGTCAAGGAGTGCAGCTCTGCAAGTTGAAAGAGAGAAACTTATTTCCACTCAATCATGGCAGAAGGAATCAGTGCGACAGATACCTTGACATTAACTCAGGGAAATCATCTTGGTGGTTTCCACTTTCAGAAATGGACAGAAATAAGCCTGTACCATTTTAAGTCACTGAATTCATAGTAATCTGTTACAGCACCAATAAAGCCTAATAAAACTTCCCAGTTACAACTTCAACACTTTACCTTACAGTTGTCTCCTGTGGGTCTGTATCCCTCACTGAGCCATAAACCCTTTAGATCAAGAAGTATTTCTTATCTACATTAACTTTTTAAAAAGCACAACAGAGCTGCTGGAGAGGCTGCTCAGCATTTAAGAAAGCTTCCTGCTCTTGCAGAGGATGGGAATTCAGTTCCCAGCATCACATTGGAAGACTCCCAATTGTCTGTAACTGGAACTCTAGGAAATCCATCACTCCCTTCTGGCCGCTGTGGGTACCTGTACCCACATGCACACACACACACACACACACACACATGTCTGGCTGGCTGGTGTCTGCCTAGCTTCTGGCCCTGGGCATCTCCCTTGTTCTCTCCTCCTCCTTCTCTCATTCTTCTCTCAAGCCTAGATTTCTCCTCTTATATATTCTCTCTGCCTGTCAGCCAAACCTATCCTTTCCTCCTGCCTAGCTATTGACCGTTGAGCTCCTTATTAGACCAATCAAGTACCTTTAGGCAGGCAAGGTGAAACAGATGCAAAACATCTTTACATTATTAAACAAATGAAGTAACAACAAATGTAACACACCTTTACATAGTTAAAGTAATATTCCACAGCATAAATGATTGTAACACACCTTTACATAGTTAAAATTATATTCTACAGCAGGAAAAGGTCTTTTACATAGTCCCCATGAAAAAATAAGCCTCATGGAGGGCTTTTAGAAAAGTGATGGTGTGATGGTTTGGAAAAATCACAAGAGCTGTTGTGTGTGGTATGGAGTAACAGAGGGAAGTAAGGGAGTCTACTGAGGAAGTCTAGGTGGGAATCCATGCTGAGCAGGAGGAGCTTCTTGATGGTGGAGAGGGCAGCTGGCAGAGTCCAAGCACATTTTAGAGACATGTAGGCAAAAGTTTTGCCAATGTATTGGCTGTGAAAATATAGAATAAGAAAGAAGATGCTGTCAACATGAGCCCTAAGGTTTTAGCTGTAAAACGTGGCTAAGTAATACAATACTAGTATTTTTTGAGATAGAAAAAAAAAAGTGGGAATAATCAGGTGTGAGGTGAGAACATCAAGGGTACAGATTGGGGTGTACTGAACATGAAATTGCAATGATAAGTCCAAACTATGCAGCACAAGACTGTGATCAGACAAGTGTGAGCCAGCCAGGTAAATAAATAAGTCCAAGCCATCAATCTATTTATGACATATAAATATCTAATATGAAAATGAATGAGGTTGCAAGTGATGAGTCTAGAGAAATCAATTTTTTTTTTTGAGACAGGGCTTCTCTGTGTAGTTTTGGTTCCTGTTCTGGATAGACCAGGCTGGTCTTGAACTTACACAGATCCTCTTGGCTCTGCCTCCCAAGTGCTGGGATTAAAAAAATGAGCCACCACCACCACCACCAGCACCCTCCCCACGCCACCCCTCACCCCCCCCCCCCCCCCCCCACCCCTGCAAGAAACTAATTTTTATAGTTTACTGAGATGCAGTAGGTGATGGTGCCTTTCCAAAAGCCAATAAACAGAAGAGCCATTGTCTCTCCTCCATTACCATGTACCTTTTCCACTGCCACCACCACTTCACAATGTAAACATTTGACTTTCTGATCAAGAGTCAGGTCAGGGGAGTAAGACTAAGATTGAGCAAAAAGCTCCCAAAGCAAGACAAGAAGACCAGTGTATCATTTTCCAAGTAAGAAAAGTCTGTAGATTCCCAAGGAAATTTCTATAGCTTTATTTGCATTGAAAAAGAAATCCTACATTACCTTGACTGTTTCAATCTGAAAAATCTTCACTCTGGCTGATAAGCTGGTTTAGTGAGCAAAAGCTTTGTCATATATATGCAAGGCTGACAACCTGAGTTCTGTTTCTGGATCCAATGTAAAAAGCCAGATGAGGTGGCTCACACTTCTACTCCCAGATCTCTTTCTGGAAGATGGAAGACAGAGAAAGGAGAACCACCTGAAAACTAGCAGGCCAGCTTCTATTGAGTACTTGGTGTTCCAGAAACAAGAAGAGGGACCCTGTCTCAACAATGCAGATGGAGACAATCAACTGAAAACTATATTCTGATTTTCACATGTCCATTGTGGCATGTGTGTGCCCCCACCCACATCACACACACACATTACACCCCACATAAATATACATACATGCATACACTAATAATGATAATAATTCTCCTTTTCTTTTTTTTCATTTTCTGACCCAAACTGTGTCTAACTCTCTCAACCTCTTCTCCCTAAACAGAGATTCCAGACTATCTTTTTAATTATTTGAGAATAATTCATACAATGTATTTTAATCATATTCACCTCCTCTCAACTTCTCCCAGATCAAACGCCCTCTACTCTACCCACCCAACTTTTTGTCTTGGTTTATTAAAGTCTGTGGCATCCAATTTGTGTGGCTCATGTAGTCTTGGGTCTGTAGCCAGCCTCTGGAGCGTGGTCAGCCTACCAGGGGCCACATCCAAAGAAAAGGATATCCTCTCCCAGCAGCTATCATCTCCCAATGGCTCTCGGCTAGGGGCGGGACTTTGTGCTCACTTTCCCTCTCCATGCTTGAATTTTGCCTGGCTTGAGCTTGCACAGATCTAGTGAATGCTATCACAACCACTGTAAATTCGTAAATGCAACTACCCTGTTGTATCCAAACAACAGTTTCCTTTTAATCATCCACCATCTCTGGATCTTACAATCTTTCTGTCTCCCTCCTTCACAATGATTTCTGATTCCTGGGAAAAGGAATGTAATAATTGGTGTTTCTTATTCTCTGAATCTCTGCAATCTCTTATTCTCTGAACCTTGACCAGTTGTGAGTCTCTGTTAATCACCGTCTACTGTAAAAAGAAGCTTCTTTGATGAGGTTTGAGAGAAGCACTATCTATGGACGTAACAATACATCATTAAGAGTAGATTAAATACTGTTTCTCTTTAATAGAGTATTAGTAGTAAGTTCTCTCCCAGGTCCTGTGACCTGTCTAACAACAGGTTCCTGGTTCAGATAATGATGCCAAGTGTTGGTTCCACATCATGGAATGGACTTTAAATCTAATCAGAAAATGATTGGTTACCCCACAATGTTCATACCACTATTGCACCAATGAGCATATCTTGCTAGGGCAGTCACTATTGTAGCTTTTATGGTTTATAGCTAAATAAAACTGATGATTACTTTTCTCCTCTGTAGCATACATAGCAATTCCAGCACTGTGAAAGCTAGCTAGTAGGATTAAAATTTCCAGGATAGCTCCAGGTTAATTTCTCCATGTTTTATGGCTCAAATATGTGGTATCTTTGGCAATTGGCTCTAACTGTCAAATTCTAGAGGGCAAACAGGGATCTTGGCAATAATGAAAATGTGATATATTTACACAGTGGAATATTATACAACTGTCAAGAAAACAAAACTATGAAATTCACAAGTAAAGTAACTCAGACTCAGAAAGACAAAGGTTGCATATTTTATCTCATATTTGGAGGTTAATTTTGAATCTTTAGATATGTATGTTTCATTTGTATTATCCATACTGGTAAGGAACTTAGTAAGGGGTTGTGGGGTTTCCCTTCTGAGGGGAAGAAGATAGACTGCAGTGGTATAAAGAATTAAAGGTGAATAACTGAACAAGAAGGGTTAAGTGGGGTAGGGGTGTGGGAACAGTGGAAGAGGGAACATGTGGACAGATGATAACACTAAAGACTTAGGAAGCTCTGGCCTCACTCCTCCCATCCCAGACTCCACCCCTCAGAAAGCCCACCAACAGTATGCTCTTCCTCTGGAGCTGCTCAAAGACTGCACCTACAGGGTATTTAAGACCAGGCCATAGACTTGCCATGTGGTTTCTCCTCTTCCCCTGGGACTATCTGGGAATGCTTTGCTCAGATTAAACCTGGGTTTATTAATTTGACCTGATCTGACTTACTGCATCTATGGAGTTACTCACTACTAGGGGATATTTTACTTATCAAAGACCTTTTTAAAAAGTTCTATGGAGTCAGGTGGTACATGCCTTTGATCCCAGCAGGCAGATCTCTGAGGTCAAAGCCAGTGTGGACCACAGAGCAAGTTCCAGGACAGGCGATGTTACACAGAGAAACCCTGGGAGGGGAAAGGGGGTGGGGGGAGTCCTATGGAAAGAGATTACCATAAGAGTTTCTTAAAATATATACATACACATAAATTGAAAAGAGTACAAATGGAGTTACCTTATAACAGAGTAGCAATAATCCTAAGAGACATCAAAGGCTAACAAATAAAAAGCCCGAGCCAGGAATGGGTTGATGACCGGTAAAACCGCACAGATCACAAACACTAGATACAGTGCTCTCTGTGTCCCATTGTGTTAAATCGTAAAACTACACAGAGCTATCAGACACAATAATCAGCGCTTTCCAATGACATCAAGAGCACACCTTATGCTAAGGTCAAGTTGACAAGCAAGTCTTTGTTAACTAGTCAGAGTGCTCTGCTGAGGGTGCAGACTGTCATCTGACTCAGCTCCTGCCCTACTCAAATCAGCAGGGGCAGAAAAACATGACTGGGTTTTCCCCAGAAGGAAGTTTGTGTCTAGGGGTTTCAAACCACACAAGATAACTTTGACTGGAGCACACTTTTCTTTGGGTAAGTTCCTAACCATACATAGCTAATGAATCTGTACCTATGAAACTTTGGCTATATTTCAAAACTGTGGTGTTTTACTGATTCATAGTGTGGTAAGATGTTGTGGGTATGATTTAAATAGTCAGGAGCTCTGGTTGTTTACAAAGACATAAGCACATTGAGTAAATATTGATTTATTTTTCTGTACTTTAGTAATCAGAAATAATATTACATTTCTTGACATTATATTTTTATGTGACTTGTTAAGATAAAATGAGTAATCTTATGTCCTAGATTTTCACAGGGGTGAATATGCTTTTCTAGGATGTTAAACCTTAATTTTCATCTTAATAAAATTGAATGAGAACTATACCATTTTCTGTACTATACTGTTGGTTTTTGGTTTTTGTTGTTGGTTTTTTTCCCTGCTGCAATTTACTTTCACCAATTTTCTGTCCTATATGCTTGTGGTGGTAATTCATAGAGAATGTCTAGTCTGAATGAAATTCTTTTTAACCATGATAAACACAGACTGCCTCCAGAGACTCAGAAAAACTTTTCATTTGTCTGCATCTAGGAAAATTTACATTTTGCTGTTATACTTCCACTCCATGAAGAGTGCACAAAACTGCCTCTTTAAGTATTCTTTGAACTTTAAAAACAAAAATAGATTTATTGAATGTGTTAGTGTAGAAAAAATGCAATAAAATGAATTGTAACAAATGTGCTTCTATTTTTGTTAATTCCTTGAGAATTTTATATACTTATGTTGATTGGTTTCAGTGCCTTCCCTTAACTCCTCCCAGATTCAGTTCCCATTTCCCACCACCCAACTCATGTCTTCATTTTTATAAGCCCCCTGAACCCAATTTGGATGCCTATACACACTTGGGTCTGTGACCAGTCACTGGACCATGTTTAACCTACCAGGGATCACATCCTTAAGGAAAACTGATTCTCTCTCTCCAGAAACCAGCAGTTACCAATAGCTCCTCACTTAGAGGTATAACTTCATGCCCACCATTCTTTCTCCATGCTAGAATTTTGTCTGGCTTGAGTTTGCACAGATTTTGTGTGTTCTACCACAGCCACTATGAGTTCATATGTGCAATTGCCTTGCTGTGTTCAGATAACAGTTTCCTTGTGGTCATTCACACTTATAACACTATGAGTTCGTATGTGCAATTGCCTTGCTGTGTTCAGATAACAGTTTCCTTGTGGTCATTCACACTTATAACACTATGAGTTCATATGTGCAATTGCCTTGCTGTGTTCAGATAACAGTTTCCTTGTGGTCATTCACATTTACAATTTTTCTGTGTCCCTCTTCTGAACAATCTCTGAGACTGGGAAGGTGGAGTGTCATAGAGATGTTCCATTTAGGTCTCTGTGGCATCCTATTCTCTGAACTTTGGCCAGTTGTGAGTTTCTGTTAATCACCTTCTACTGAAAAAAAAAAAAAAGCTTCTTTAATGAGGTTTGAGAGAAGCACTATCTATGGGTATGACAAGAAGTCATTATGAGTTGATTTAATATTTTTTTTCTTTAATAGAGTATTAGTAGTAAGTTCTCCCCTAGGGCCTATGACCTGTCTAGCAACAGGTTCTTATCCCTGATAATTGTGCCAGATATGGGTTTCATACCATGGAATGGACCTTAAATCTAATCAGAAAATGATTGGTTACCCCACAATGTTCATGCCACTATTGCACCAATGGACATACCCTGTCAGCATAGTCATTATTATAGCTTTCAGATTTTACAGCTCAATAAGATTGCTAATTATTTGTCTCCTCTGGTAGTGTGGTAAAGCACTATGAAAGCTAGCCAGTAGGGATAAAGCTTCCAGGAGAAAACCAGCTTATTTCTTCATGTTCTATAATTCAAATATATGGTGTTTTCAACAATAGGATCTAACCATCAAGTTCTGGATGGTAACTAAGGACAATGAAAAATAGTTTAGAGTATTTTGGTTTCTATAGAATTTCACTAGCCAACAACTCCAATAAAAGTAAACCATTCCTAGCTTTCTATTTGTTATTTTGTGATATCTAGCAGGGACATTCATACCCCAACATAGGATGACTACATATACTTTAGGTATATGTAGTAATTCTTAATGGCAAACTCTTTTCATCAGCCATGAAATACCCTACAACTACCACAATCTAGCCTGTCCTTTGAAATTACAGATTTTTCGCTAGAAACCACTACAGAAATCCTAGATCGGGTTTCAGAAGAAAGAGTTCAACATAAGTAGCTTTATTGATATCATGGGCACATTCTAATAAGAAAAAGAGAAAACCACACCTAATTGTCTCAAAAAGCTTTATCTGCGTTGCTGTATTTCTTGACTTGTTCTAGATGTACCCTTTACCCTACAGTGATGAATACACTGATGACATTTAGACTCACTCACTCCAGAAACTGCTAGTGAAGCCTAACAATGGATCAGGCAATATTCTGCAGAGTAGCAATGCAATTAAAAAGGTGAGTTTGCTGTGTTCAAGGGTTCAAGATCTGCAGTGGAAGGACAACAATAGAAAAAAAGGGAAGAATGGGTGGATTTGAGAGAGTAGGATGCCATCAGATAATGATCCATGACGCAGATAAACCAAAGCGCAGTGATGGCTTTCAGAAGGATTAGGGGAAGATGGACTTACTTTAGATTTTTAAAATGGTAATGGTACCCTACTTTTGTGATTAACCTTCATGGATTTACTCAGTGAAGAGAGGGAGCATAACAGGTGAAGGCTTGAAGAAGGAATTCTGAAAATGGAAAAAGAACCTAATGGGGGATAAGCTTCACGTGTTTAAAAGAGCACCAAGAGACCACTACTATCACAAGACGGTGAAGGAGGTTCCGGGGCTATAAACTGAAGCCAGAGCAGTCAGTAGAAACTGGAATCAAATACAACTTGTCATTTTTTATTTTTTATGCATTTTCTAGTATGTGCATTGGATTTAAAAAATTGAAAGACAACTGGGCAGAGTGGCATATGCCTTTACTCCTAGAGCTCAGGAGACAGAGGCAGAGCTCTGAGTTTAAGGCCAGTCTGGTCTACAGAGTGAGTTCTAGGGAAGCTAGGGCTACACAAAGAAACCCTGTCTAAAAGAGAGAGAGAGAGAGAGAGAGAGAGAGAGAGAGAGAGAGAGAGAGAGAGAGAGAGAGAAAGGAAAGAAAGGAAGGAAGGAAAGAAAGAAAGAAAGAAAGAAAGAAAGAAAGAAAGAAAGAAAGAAAGAAAGGAAAGAAAGAGAAAGAAAGAAAGAAAGGGAAAGGAAAGAGAAAGAGAGAAAGAAAGGAAGGAAGGAAGGAAGGAAGAAGGAAAGAGAAAGAGAGAAAGAAAGGGAGGGAGGGAGGAAGGAAGAAAGAAAGAAACAAAGAAAGAAGAGAGGGAGGGAAGGAAGGAGAGGGAGAAACAGACGGAGGGAGGGAGGGAGGAAGGAAGGGAAGGAGAGAGAAGAAGAAGAAAGAAAGGTTGAGTGTGAGCAGCTCACATCAACATGCTGTGCCTTTGTACATGCTATATCCTCAGTCTGCCTCACTCATTCCCACTCACTTCATGTTATTAACTCCCCTGTATATCTGTAAGTCTTTACTTCATCACTAATTCAGCAAACATTTCACAAGTCCACATCTTAGAGTCACTGGAACTGCTCGTCTCGCTCCCCTGGAGCAAAGTATCCTTCTGTTACTCCCTAATGAACTTGTCTCAAGTTTCATCGAAACTATAAGGTCAAGAACTTTGTTCCCCTACAGAGCCCAAAGCCACACTGCCACACAGTCGCTTCTCAGTGCTCACTGGACCAATTCTGGGAAGGACAAGGGCTAGCAGATGACTATGTATCTTTCTGGGGAAGAACTGATGTCTTTGCCAGTAAATATACTAAGGAAGCCTAGAACAGGAGAGTAAAGGCTGTGTTTTGTGAATAGTATTAGTTTTCTTTGGAGAATTGCCAATACTTAGCAGCTTAACAGCATGCATTTGTTATCTTGTGTTTCTGTAGGTCAGAAGTCTGACAAACATCTCATGGGGATAAAACACAGGTGTAGCAGAGCTGCATTCCTTCAAAGGAATGAAGGAGAGTCTGAGCCTGCTTGCTCACTGGTGTAGTTTCATAATTCAGTCCTTAAAGTCATCAGACCAAGGTCCTTCTTTTACATTGCTACCAGCTGAGAGTTCTTGCCAACTCCCTTTTTTTTCAATTCTTTTTTTTATTTAAAATTTTTTTTATTCATTTTACATACCAATCACAGATCACCCTCTCTTCCCTCCTCCTGTTCTTCCCACACCCGCCTAACCCCCCCCCCCACCCCTCATCCCCTCCTCTAAAAGGATAAGTTCTCCCATCGAGCACTTGTCAACTTCTAAGGGCTGGTTACACTCATTGATTCCTTACACTGTAGCTAGAGGTTTCCTGCCTGGCACACAGTAAGGACAAATTTCTCTCATCCGCCAGGCCCATAGACACTCAGACCCAACCAAGTAAACACATAGAAACTTATATTGCTTACAAACTGTATGGCTGTGCCAGGCTTCTTGCTAACTATTCTTATATTTTAAATCAACCCATTTCTATTAATCTATACTTTGCCACGTGGCTTGTGGCTCACTGGTACCTTACATCTTCTTTGTCATGGTGGCGGCTGGCAGTGTCTCTCTGACTCAGCCTTCCACTTCCCAGAATTCTCCTCTCTGCTTTACCCACCTATACTTCCTGCCTGGCTACTGGCCAATCAGTGTTTTATTTATTAACCAATCAGAGCAACACATTTAATATACAGAACATCCCACAGCACTCTCCCCCCTTTTTTTTCCAAAAGGAAGGTTTTAACTTTTATATAGTAAAATTTCAGATAACAAAACAATTATCAAGCAAGAATTACAGTTACAATATTAAAGAAGATATCCTCTCTATCTTATATTTGTGAGTCTAAGGTTTTATATCTAACCCATCTTTTATCATAACTGAGGAAATTATAACTATCTAATCTTCAATCACATCAAAGACCTCAGAAGGATATAATACTACCTGAGAAATGGGAGAAGGATGCAAGCAACTTTCAGAACTCTTGCTAGAGTAGACAGAAACAGCTGGCAGCCTGGACAGTTATCCAAATTTCTTCTGTAAAGTTGGGGCATCTGTCTTCAGCCCACAGGGCTAGAGTCTCTCGGTCACTTCTCTCAGTGTCCTGTAGAATGTCTGGCAGTTTCGTCTGCAAAGCAGGACCCTGAAGGACCATTTAGCCCAGCAAAGTTCAGTGGTCACCTTTCTATGGGTCCTGCATGTCCAGTTGATCAAGCAGTCCAGGCAAGAACAGTTTCTTGCCCAAATGGCTATTTTTGCCAAGGTGAAAATAAACTCCATATAGAGTGTCTTTGATGTCCATCCTCCTCCCTGAAGTAAATTGGTGCTGCCAGGAGCAGACATGTCTAACTGTCCAGAAAGTCTAAATTTTTAAAAATATTTTAAATTCCATATTTTGTAGGTCTTTGAAGTATTTGAAGATTACCTATCCTTCTGAAATATATCTATGTATACCTAGAAAACTTAACATGACTGTAAGTTTGGCTATCATAGAAGACTAATTATTAATCTGTATTTCTTAATTATCCATTACAATTTAAGTGAGTTACATAAACATAATACCTCAAACGAGAGTAGAAATATATAACAGTGTAACAAAATTAAGTTTAAACTTGTATCAATAAACTAAAATCTATACCAATGTAAAACATTTCAAACAAATTGTTGCTCTTTAAAAGTAGGTTCATTAATCTACCCTTTCATCCTATCATATCTATATCATATCCCCTTTTCTTCTTTAGAAAGAGATTGCATTTATAATCAACCTGAATAAAATAAAAATATTTGTTCTTCTCTGTCCCATACCAGAGGGCTCTTGTGATATGGGGCACAAGAATCTCTCAACCTTTTTTTTTTTTTTTTAAAGCAATATTGTTGGGTTTAGAGAAGGAGTGAGCCAATTACATCTCCAAAGCCAGCTTGGTATATTTGGGAATTTGGGTGTAGCTTCTCTTACTACTTCCTGCTGGAGGGGGCACTGTATCTTATTGGCCGGTAGCCAGGCAGGAAGTATAGGCAGGACAAGGAGAGAGGAGAATTCTGAGAAGTGGAAGGCTGAGTGAGAGAGACACTGTCAGCCAACACAAAGAAAATTTTAGGATTATGGAGTAGTCCATGAGGGTATATCATCTGAGCTTAAAACCATCCTGGATGTTGGGTCATCTGGGCCATGGTGTCATTGGAGACCTTTCCAGGAGCCTTGGCTGGTCAAACCTGATGTATCTTAATCTACCACAAATCCATAGCCTCTGGCTTTCTGTGGAAACAAAAGCTTCCTTTCCAAAGCAACATATCCTTACATCAAAATTTTGAAGTCAAGGTACCTTTAAAATTTACATTTTGACTTAACAGCTTTTACGATCAAATGTTTTTCTGTAGTTAAAAATCCCAAAGACAACACAATCCAGATTCTCTCTGTAATATCCATCTTTACATGGCTTATTTTTTATACTACCTTTACTGTCTCTTTAAAGACTTTATTTTTAAAAACTATCTATTTGTTTGTATTACTTCATATATTCCTTTTTCTCTCTCTTTACATGCATCTTTACATACATTGTAAAAGCATTTAAAGTCTTGTTCCATCTGAATCTGCCTTATTGTGAATCTATTCTTTTAAACTGCAGCATTCTAAGACTGAAATGGCAGCTGTGGCTGATGGCTCTGCTCCCATCAGCTTCCCAACATGGCCTTGGTACAGTTTACCACCAGCTCTGAGTCTGAAGCCATGTGTATCATCAGCTATAAGAAGCAGTTCTATCAAAGCAGCATGCAGCCCAGAACACTCTTTTTTTGTACTAGCAAAGGCTAAATCCACCATGCAGTGTAATGTGTGTTTGCAGACACCTCATTCCCGCCACACTGCTGGTCAAATGCATATGCCAGGAACCCACCAACTTTAGAAAGACAACTAGGAAGCTGATTTTAGCTCTGTTTTGAATTGATTATTAAATATTCTCAGGTTTAAGGTGGAAACTTGAGCCATTGGGCACCATTTGTAGCTAGAGTTTTCCTGCCTGGCCCATAGTCAGGACAAATCTTTCTCAAACGCCAGGCCCGTAGACACTCAGACCCAACCAAGTAAACACACAGAGACTTATATTGCTTACAAACTGTATGGTCATGGCAGGCTTCTTGTTCTTCTATCTTAAATCAATCCATTTCTATTAATCTATACTTTGCCATGTCGCTTGTGGCTTACCAGTAACCTTACATCTTCCTTGTCATGGCAGCAGCTGGCAGTGTCTCTCTCTCTCACTCAGCCCTCCTCTCTCCTTGTCCCACCTATACTCCCTGCCTGGCTACTGGCCAATCAGTGTTTTATTTATTAACCAATCAGAGCAACACATTTAATATACAGAACATCCCACAGCATTACACCCTAAGTTCAAGGCCAGAAAAACTGGACAGAATGCCTGTCACACTTTACATCTTTCCTGCCTCTTCTTGAGAGAAATCTCTTCATATTAAATTCAGTAACCATTAATCCATCCACAATCCTAACTTCCCCCATTCAACATATTCATCATAATGTAACAAAATCATGTTCACAGACCTAACAATATGGTACAGATCACAGGGGTCAAACTCCTGCCTCACATTGTATTTGCCTCAGAATTTCTTTCATCACCCACAAGGATAAGGAGGTACCTTTTTTTCGAGACAGGGTTTCTCTGTATAGCTTTTCTCCTTTCCTGGAACTTGCTTTGGAGACCAGGCTGGCCTCAAACTCACAGAGATGTGCCTGCCTCTGCCTCCCAAGTGCCTGGGATTAAAGGCGTGCGCCACCACTGCCCGGCCATACCTGACTTTCAAAACAAAGACCATATCAATTGTTTATATTTCAGAATGACAATTTATTAATGGAGTAGAAAGAGAAATGAATTGGAAAAAAGAAAATAGAAAGCTGGGGGAAGCTTCTCCAGACTCTAAGGAGAATCTCCCTTCTGCTGACAAGAAACTCTTGATTTGGATGTGTTAGTATTCCTGAGCTACTTTTCAAATTTTCCAACAATGAAAGACATCTTACATTTTTTTTCTTCCTAGGAATTCACCTTTGGCTATTACTTCCTTCGGTAACCCCACTGTGTCTGCCACTGATTTACAGACACTTACGGCTACGGCACCATCATAGAAAGGCCCCCTCTCTTGGAAAGTAATACTGTTAGTGTATTAAGTTTGAAACATCCTACTGATCTTTTTCTACAGAGAATTTTGCTAAGTGGAAAAGGTCATTCCTCTCTCTGCCACACTGATGGGAGTCTCATAAAGACTAAATGAGTTAGTACATGGGAATGGAATAGAATTTGACACACTTCTGTGATTTGGACAGATGCTTCTCAAAGGCCTGTGTGCTGAGGGTTTGGTTTCCAGCACATAGTAGGAGTATGTGGTGGAACCTTTAAGATATGAGGGCTGTATAAGTAATTCAGTTCCAAGAGAGTGGTAAGTGTGCCCTTGAAAGGAATATTGGGTCCCCAGGCCCTTTCTGTCTGCTTCCTGGTCACCATGAGACCAGCAGCTTCCTCTATTACATGTTCCCATCATAATGTGCCCTTGCCATCAGCCCAAATGGACAGGCTAAATAAACATAAAGGAATACACCTTCTTCTCTGGACCTGGTGGAACTTACTCCAAAACTGATCACACACTTGGACACAAAGCAAGTCTCAACAGATTCAAGAAAATTGAAATAACTCCCTGCATACTATCTGACCACCATGGATTAAAGCTGATATCAACAACAACAGAAACAATAGAAAGCTTACAAACACATGGAAACTGAACAACTCTCAACTGAATGAAAAATGGATCAAGATAGAAATTAGGAAAGACATTAAAGACTCTCCAGATTTAAATGAAAATGAATATACAACATACCCAAACTTATTGAACACAATGAAAGCAGTTCTAAGAGGGAAGCTCATTCATAGCACTAAGTGACAACATAAAAAGTAGCTGGAGAGAGCTCACACTAGCAACTTAACACCTGAAAGCTCTAGAACAAAAAGAAGAAATCCCACCCAAAAGGAGTAGATGGCAAGAAATAATCAAACTCAGGGCTCAAATCAATAAAACAGAAACAACGAGAACAACACAAAGAATCGATGAAACAAAGAGTTGGTTCTTTGAACAAATCTTTAAAATCAACAAACCCTTATCTAAATTACCTAAAAGGTGCAGAGAGAATATCCAAATTAACAAAACCATACACAAAAAAAGAGGACATAAAAACAGACACCAAGGAAATCCAGAGAATCATTAGGACATACTTTAAAAACCTGCACTCCTCCAGGCTGTGATGGGGTGTAACTTTAGTCCCAACACTCAGGAGGCAGAGGCAGGCAAATCTCTGTGAGTTTGAGGCCAGCATGGTCTACAGAGTGAGTTCTAGAACAGGCTCCAAAAAACTACACAGAGAAACTCTGTCTCAAAAAAAAAAAAAAAAAAGAAAGAAAGAAAGAAAGAAAGAAAGAAAGAAAGAAAGAAAGAAAACTCTGTATTCCACCAAATTGGGGAAAAAAAATCTTCTCGATAGATACCATTTACCAAAGTTAAATCAAGATCAGATAAGCAATTTAAACAGACCTATAATGCCTAAGGAAAAAGAAATAGTCATTAAAATCTCCCAATCAAAAAAGGCCCATGGCCAGATGGCTTTAGTGGATAATTCTACCAGACTTTTAAAGAAGAGTGAATGCCAAGATGCTTCAAATTATGTCACAAAAAATAGAAAGAGAAGCAACATTTCTTTATATATTTTATGAGCCCACAGTTACCCTGATGTCCAAATCAAACAAAGAATCAGCAAAAGAAAGGGAATTATAGACCAATTTCTCTTATGAACATTGATGCAAAATAAATAATAAAATACTTGCAAACTGAATCCAAGATCACATCAAAAAGATCACCCAACATGATCAAGTTGGCTTCATCTGAGAGATGCAGAAAAATATGTAATCCACCATATAAACAAAGTGAAAGAAAAATACCCACATGATGATCTCATTAGATGCAGAAGAGAACTCTAGCAAAATTCAATACCCTTCATGATAAAATCTTGGAAAGACCAGGGATACAAGAAACATACCTCCACATACTAAAGGTAGTTTACAGCAAGTCTATAACCAACATCAATTTAAATGGAGAGAAACTCAAAGCAATTCGACTAAAATCAGGAACAAGACAAGGCTGTCTACTTTCTCCATACCTATTCAATATAGTACTTGAAGTTTTAGCTAGAGCAATAACACAAGTGATGGAGATCAAGGGGATACAAATTGGAAAGTAAGCAGTCAAAGTATTTGCAGTATAGTATGTATATGTATAGTAGGTAATACATAAGCAACCCTAAAAATTCCACTGGGGACTCCTATAGCTGATAAACACTTTCAGTGAAGTAGCTGGATACAAGATTAACTCAAAACAATCAGTAGCCCTCTTATATACAAAAGACAAACAGACTGAGAAGGAAATCAGGGAAACAGCACCTTTCACAATAGCTTCAAATAATATATAAAATATCTTGGGGTAACTCTAACCAAGCAAATGAAAAACTTATATGATAAAAACTTCAATTCATTGAAAAAAAATTGAAGAAGATATCAGAAGGTCGAAAAGATCTCCCATACTCATGGATCAGTAGGAAGATTGTAATTCTAGATGTTGATATCTGGTCTTGTCTTTTTTGGGTGGGTGTTTTGTTTATTGGTTGCTGTTGCCCTTTCTGGTTATTAGAATGTGATAGCTGTATGTTGCCTGGTAGATAATGCTTCTGGGACCCTGCTATGTGTGGCCACTGAGGGTTCAGGGTAAAATGTGTTTCTAAGTTTGGGAAGCTGATACTTAGGAATGGGGATTGGTTAGAAGGGGATCCACAGAATGGAGGAAAGAAGGGTGTACCACCAGGATGGGCTTAGTCCCCAGGGAATGGGTCAGAGAGTGAGGAGAGGCTGCAGCAAGTCGTCTGCCATAGAGCTGGGGATGAGACTCGGGGATTGGACATGCAAGACGGGAGGGAGAGTGGAAATCTGAAGCTTGTCTACATGCTTATCTGGTCTACTTGCTTCTGTGGTAGGCTTGCCTGGCAGGTTCTCAGGCAGTGCCTGCTGGAGTTGGGGGTTAAAGCAAAGGGATGTCAGAGGAAGGTTAGAGAAGATGTATCTGCTGGAGAAGGGGGCAGAGAAGGAGGTGAGGCCACAGGAGGTGGTCTGCTGCAGAACTGGGGGGTGAGACTGTGGGAATAGATTTGGAGGAGAGGAGGCAGTGGTGAACTGGTCTGAGGTTAGCCTGCCTGCTCCCCTGGCATGCATCAATGAAAGGGTTGTTTTTTAAGGAGTTAACTATGCACAATATCCTAATTGCTATCTGTTCCTGTAATAAACACCATAAGCAAAATCATCTTAGAATGGAAAGGGTACAATACTTCACCTAATTGACTGAAATCTATCACAAGAAAAGCCAGCGGAAAGGCTCAAGGTAGGAAGCTGGAGGCAAGAACTAACGCAGAGACCACGGAGGAGCACTGCTTTGTGGCTTCCTTCCAGGATTATGGTTTTTCTTATACAACTCGGGACCATTTGCCCAGGGGTGGCACCACCCACAGTGGGCTAGGCCCTCATCCATCGTTTAGCAATCAAAATGTCTCACGGTCATACTTACATGACAGTCTGAGAGAAGCAATTCTTTGACTGAGGTTCCCTCTTCCAAGGTATTTGACATTGACAACCATGTTTAGCTATTACACACATAATATCCTAAAATTATGGGCTGATTTCACTCCTTTTCAGATTGGATATCCCTAGGTTTGGTTCCTGAGTTCCTAGCTTTACAATAAAGATATTCTAGGCCTGGTGAGATGGCTCAGCAGGTAAAAACATGTGATAGTCAACTTAAATGTCAACTTGTCACTAACTATGATCATCTGAGTCTCAAAAAGGGATTGACAATATTGGTGTGGCCTGTGGGCATATTTACATCTCACAATAATGAGACTTCCTCACAATGATGGACCTATAACCTGGGATTACAGGGTAAAGCAAACCTGTTTCTTCCCTAAGTTGATTTTTGTCATGGTGTTTTGTCAATACAATAGAAATAAAATTAGACTGTACCAATCTGGTAATCTGAATTTAATTCCCAGATCCCACCATAGGAAAGAATCAACTCCCAATAGTTGTTCTCTAACCTCCATATGTGCCCACCCAGACACCATACAAACATAATAATAATAATAAATAAAATAAAGGAAGGTTTACCCTTCAAAATAAATAACTAAATAAATTTAACTCTCAGTAAAATGAAGGGGGGAAAAAAGGAAGAAATATTTTTGAGGTCTAACATGTCAACACATTGTGGCCTGGTGTTCCTTTATAAATGTAGTATGTGGTATTCGAGAGGAAGTCAATCTAGAGAAATGTTTGCAGCATATGGTAGTATGATGTAAGTACTGGTTACATTTATGCTTGACTGTCATTGGCTATCTTGGCTGTCATTGATACTTCTCTCTATAAAGATCATTATTATGGGCCCAATATTGCCGTTATATGTATAGTTTATCAATGTCTAAAGTAGCCTTGTGTACATTTCATTTCATTTTAGATAGCGCTAAAGTAAACTGCAGATTCTCAATAATGTTTGTTTTTGTTTTGTTTGTTTTTCAAGATGTGTAGCCCTGGCTGTCCTGGAAGTCATTCTATAGACCAGGCTGGCCTCAAACTCAGAGATCCACCTGCCTCTACCATCCAAGTGCTTGGATTAAAGGCACATGCCACCATTCCCGGTTCTTTCAATAACTTTTAAATTTTTTGTTTGTTTATTTTCTTGTCTTCTCCCCTCTCGGACACTTGGCAGTAAGATCCTTAGCCACGTTCAATGCCTACATCCTATTACCTTGACCACATCTTGTCCCAGAGAACTGAACATATTATCATAGCATCCAGAGGGGTAAAAAACCTAGATGCACTCAAGTGCTGACAGTATCAAAGCTGAGCAAAGGAAAAACAATGGTGCCTGCGCTCAGTGATTATAATAATCAACAGCCACACACCGTGGTGACTTCTTGTTCTTGTTTTTACCAAAAAAGTATTTCAGGGATTTCAAACGGTAAAATGGGGACATTTTTCTACCACTTTCCCTTTGACTAGTTCTGTCTTCATGAATTGCAACCCACATTGCGTGATTCTGCCTTCCCTGGGGTGTTAGAAGCATTCAACAGCTCTATCACATCACACGCCTCACACGGCTGTCAGGATAATCCCATAACCACATCCTAGTGTGGAAAAGGCTGAGAGGATGGCCAGGAAGGGCAAAGAGCCAGCCAATGAGCACCGAGAAGCAAGCTGTGAAAAACCATGCTCACACACACTGTCTTCTCCAGCGTACTTCACTTTCCTGGTCTGCCCACTGCCAGTCCCCTGACTGAGCATCACAGCCTTTCTGCAATTAGCTAAGTAACAGTAGAATAACAGTGGGCAAGCAGAAAGCTTTTAAAGATGAACGATGATATTAGGAGATGGGCTGGCTTGCAAGATGACTTTAAGCTACCGTTTCTACTCCAGAATCATGAATTAAGTAGTGATGAGCCATTCTCCAAATCATTTGAGTCCATTCTATTTTTCACTGAAATTAATGACTAGCTTTGCTCATACTGCTTAACTTACTGTAACACACCCTGTGAAAAGTGGTTGCTGTTGAGAATCATCACCCTTGTCTTGGAGCTGAGTGGACCAGCTCATCCAGAGGACTTTCATGGGGATTTGTCTAAGACCACATGCCTATCACTGGCTGTGCTCACATCTGCTCTCACGTCCTCTGTTTCCAGCTTCTGTGGCATCTCTGCCACACCTTGTTCCTTCTCACTAGTGCTGAGTGCCAAGGTCTGCTTCTCTCCAAGGAAAGCTCCTTCTACTTTTTTCAATTCTTTTGGTTCTTCTTTCGTTTCGTTGCATTATATCTTCTGTGGTCTTCTGTGGCTGCATGTTGTGCTGTCCGCCCTCACCGCACCCTTCCCCTTTACTCCTAGTAAGTGACCAAAGGAAGTGGCCAATGCAAGCAAATGTCAGTCCTACTGTAAGGAGGAGGAAAGGACAGCCACATTGTCTACAGAGTATCTGGCTGGTGTCGAGAAAGTCATGTTCTTCACACGCATGTGCTGTGATCTTCCCTGTGGACTCAAGAGGAGGGCACACCCTCTACAATTTGAGCATTAGCCAGGAGGGGCAATTCCTATCAGACTCTGTTCTTCTGTTCAACGCAGGAAAATCTGAAGTGTGTCTTACAGAAACAATTATTGATTTAGAACTACCCTGTCCTATCCTCCTTATGCTTTGTGTTCCTATACCTGACAGCATTTTATATTTAATTGCAGATTTAAAGTAAAAGTGTACCTTTTTACATATGTTTTCATTTTTTTAAGTTACACTTTATTCAGTGTGTGTGTGGGAGAGGGTTGCACACACATATGTCATGCATGGGAAGATCACTAGACAACCTTCAACCTTCTCTCCTTCTACCCTATGGGTTTTCAGGACCAAACTGTGAGGCTTGGCAACCAGCATCCTTGCATTGAACCATCTCATGATCCCAAAAAGGAGTGAATCTTGAAGCTTCTGAAAGCTTGGCAAGACCTCGCAGTCTAGACCAGAGACAGTCAGAAATGAGCAGAACATGGAATCCAAACCAACACCCACCTCCCTCAGATTCTCTACACTCCACCCCTTTGATGGACAAGCAGGAGGCAAGCCATTTCTGCTCCTCTGAGTTCCTAGCAAGGTTGCCAGAGCCTTAGGTTTGTAACCTTAATTACAATTTGGCCCTATTAGTAATTGCTTCCTCTAGGGAATATGCTTGAAAAGAATACTTTGCTCTGCAGCCTAAGTATTGGTTTTCATAGCTTTACACTTTCTGGTTCTTCTTGTTTTTGTTGTTGTTGTTTGTTTGTTTGTTTTCCTGTTGGTGTCTTAAGACAGAATGCAGGAAAGTGAAATGGTTACAAGGAAGCTCATTTCCATCCTCAGACATTCAGTGTGCTCCTCTAGCCACAAAACTGTGCACACATTGGTTTGGCTGAATTCTGTTTTAGGTGTCCATGTGTCTGAAATCAAAAATAAAAACAAAACTTATCTTAATCTTTATTTCTATGTCTGAATGATGGAAATTTTGTAAATATTTATATTTCTTTTGTTTTTAGGTTTTTTGAGGCAAGGTTTCTCTGTGTAGCTTTGGGACCCGTCCTGGAACTCACTCTGTAGACTAGGCTGGTCTTGAACTCTCAGAGATCCACCTGCTTCTGCTTCCCCAGTGCTGGGATTAAAGGTGTGTGCCACCACCGCCCAGCAAGTATTTATATTTCAACATCACTATCCACTACATGAGACATAAAGTGCTATTAGCAATTATTGAAAAGATTTTGTTTTGTGCTAACTAGTTTTTCATGTATGAAGATTTATTCTACAACTCTTTAAAAAGATAATAAATTTTATTGAAAATTACTTATGTTTGTAAACATTAACAATGGAGGGATTTCATGCTTTCCTTTGTATTGATCTAGCTTGCTTTTGTTTTAAACATCAGTGGATCTTGTCTTTGAGACTCTCAGAATTCACCACTCAGAGTTTGTTTTGTTTTGTTTGAGATAGGGACTCACTATGTAGCAGCCCTGGCTGGCCTGAAACTTGATATGTAGACTAAGCTGGCCTTGAACTCATGGAGTTCTGTCTACCTTTGTAGAATCAGATTCAAAGATGGATGAAAGTAAAGATATACACTGACACCAGATTATAGGTGGGGCTAGGCATGTATAATCATCTAACACACTCACTGAAGATTAAGGAAGAGCAGGAAAGAACTGTGTTTCAGGAGAGTGTGATGGCTGGTTTTGGTTATCAATTTGACTGGATTAGGAGATGTCGAGGACTGGTGAGATGCACCACTGGGGTGTCTTGGGAGACTCTCCAGAGAGGATTAACATGGGAGACAATGACTGGAAGCAACAACTGCCTTGAATATGGGTGAGCTCATGGCTCACATGGAAAAAGTTGGACCATGAGGAACACACAGAAGCCAGCCCATGTTGCAGGCTACCTGCCTCCTGAGCAAGTGCACCTGCCCCTGCTATTTCCACCCATAAGCATAAGATACCCCTTCTTCAGCCAGGCAACATTCATTCAACACCAGAGCATATGATTGCTGGGGCTTCTAGCTGCCTACAAAGAGCAGCAGCTGAGTTCTCTGTTTCCAGGCTGCAGACTATCAGCTTTGGACTAGTCAAGCTCCTAAACCTCCTATCACATAAGCCATTCCAATAAATCCTCTTCATAATGTGTACATTCATACACACATATATACATCAATACACACATATGTTTTCTTTTGCTTCTGGCCTTTTAGAAAACCCTTATACAAAGAGAGAACCTAACCGACATTCACAGTCCAGAGTACACGGAGGAGGGCACTCACTCAGCTCTGCTGATCAGGAAGGCTTTCCAGATGGCTGGAAATGATGGCTTCACTGAGTTTTAATGGAATTAAATTTAATAGGAATTTTTGCTATGGTCAGGGAAACAGGGCAAAAAGATAGCTAAGAGAACACATAGGAAACAGCATTGGAAAGGAAACGGATAGTTGTACTTAGCCATTGGCAATGAGATGGAGACAGGATTCTGAACAAGATGTACAGAAGCCTGGTCTACCTAAAACTGAATCACATCATTTCATACTCTAGTTAAGGACCTCCAAATGTGCTCTCCTTTTTCAAAAAATGTTAATAGTTCTGGGCTCTTAGCACCACCCAGAATGATCAACATGCTTAGTCTCTGGCAATTTCTCCAAATTCATGTCCTTTGCATTTCATGGGGGAAGAAAAACAAACAAACAAATAACACCAACCCCTATGCTTCACACTGGACATTTTCCAGGAGTGCTCATTCCTTAGCAGTCAGGCCTTTGTCAAATGCTCCGAGGAACCCTTCATTATGAAAGCAGCCCTGCTCCCACCCACAACACTATGTGCATCCTATCTTCCTGTTTTACAGTCTCATAGTATTTTTTATAATTTATTTAATTTTATTTATGTGCATTGGTGTGAGGGTGTCAGGTCTCCTGGAGCTAGAGTTACAGACAGTTGTGAGCTGCCATGTAGGTACTGGGAATTGAACTGGGGTTCTCTGGAAGAGCAGCCATGGCTCTTAGCCTTTGAGCCATCTCTCCAGCCCCAGTATTTTTAAACCAACGTTAAAATGTCTATTTGTTTGCTTTGAGTGCTCTTCCTTCTCAATGAAATTCAATGGGAAAAAAAATAAAAAAAGAAATTCAATGGGAACAAACTAGACACTTCAGTGTGTCAGTGTCTAAAAGATTTGCCACTATTGATTGGATAAATGAATGAATGATGGCGGGGAGAGTGAATGAGCAGGGAATGGCTGGGATTATAAGACACAGGAGCAGTCTAAAGGTTTCTCTGGGTCAGGACAAGCACAGAGCAAGGAAGTGGAAGGCTAAATTGATTAAGAATATCTTACTTATGCAGTAGGAATCCACAAAGAACTACACTACAACATTCTCTTCTAATGCAGTAAACATGGCTATATACTTTATGACTGTTTATATAAGCCTAGACTTGTATATAAGCAAATTTAGAATTTCATTTGTGTAACACTGTAACATTTTTGTGTGTTTGTTTCAGTAGGGCTTGGTATTGATGAGGCATATTATTGAAGAAAGCATCTTTAAGCTTATTAACTGTTACACCTTCTGCTACTGCTTCTGTGTTAAGTTGTTGATTGTATGATTCACATATTTAAGGGAAAATAGAGCCCCCAAACCAAGGCTAGTCAGTGTAAGCAAGATACATGCTACCTGAAAACGCCTCACACAGTTGAAGAATATTTCAGCGTGTGTGTTATGGTAACTAACTGATCTTGATTGCCAACTTGATTAGACTGGCAAGTGCCTAGGGGCTCACTGAAGCACATTCCTGGGTGTGCCTGCAACGCATTTTCAGAGAAGAGTAACCAAAGATGGAAAGGCCCACCACATATGTTGCTAGCACCCATAGGCTTGGTACTGAGACCTAACTATCTGAGCTTTCTTGCAGGACCCCACAGAGATACCATCACCCTCTGAACAGCAGGAAGCAATTCTAAGAAAACAACACCCCTTCTCCCAAAAATTTCGTGTTTCTCAGGTCACAGATTAAAAAAACATAATACATGTATCTTTATGTATTATAGACATGATATTTTGTTGTTTAAGAAAAGGAATACTTATAAGAAGCAAAGATAACTTTTTAAAAAGTTATTTTATCCCTTATTTTCATATATAGGAATTTATAATTAAAAAGTTTGCCGGGCATAGTAGCACATGCCTTTAATCCAAGTATTCCAGAACCTGAGCCAGGCAGATCTCTGTGAATCCAGGGCCAGCAAGACCCAGTCCAGTCAAGGGTAAAAAGTGAGACTCTGTGTCAAAAAAATTAAAAAATAGCCAGGTGTGCTGGCACACGCCTTTAATCCCAGCACTTGGGAGGCAGAGGCAGGTGGACCTCTGAGTTTGAGGCCAGCCTGGGCTACAGAGCAAGCTCCAGACCAGCCAGGGCTACACAGAGAAACTCTGTCTTGAAAAAAATCAATCAATCAATCAATCAATCAATAAAATAACAGAAATAAAAAGATTAAGTGTAAGAATGTTATCTATGCCCTTATTTGTAACAACAAAAATAGTAAATAATATATATATATATAACCCAGAGAATATTTGTCATTTGGGTTAAAATAACATAAAATAATATTTATAGTACAGTACTCTCCCCTGCTTATGATGCGTATGTTCAAAGACACATAGTGGGTGCCTAAAACTGCAGATAATATCTATCTATACATGTTTTTCTTTGAATGTAATATGCAATATATAAACATGCAAAGTATAAGATTAACAGCAATTCCAACAATATGTTTTTCCTTCATAATCTTAAAAGTGGATCTTGTCAATCTCAGCGTACAATTTATTTCTTTGTTAAGCTGCAAGCTTTCACTTTCACCTTGTCATTTAAAAAAAGCACTTTTGGGTTGGAGAGATGGCTCAGGAAGGAAGAGCACTGGCTGCTCTTCAGAGGAGCTGCTTTGATTGCCAGCACCCACTAGTGGCTCACAATCACCGGTAACTCTAGTTCCAGGGGGTCCAATTCCCTCTTCTGGCTTCTGTGAGCATCATATATTCACAAGGCACACAGACATACATGCAGAGCAAACACCCAACACATAAAAAATAAATATATTTTAGAAATAAAATATCAAAAAAAATCAATAAAAGAAACATTTTATGACTCCTTTGGGGATAGCTGAATGTCTGGAATCACTCAACCTACACTTTGGGACAAGTGTTAAGTAAAGTCAGGGTTCTTTGAACATAAGAACTATAGTACCACAGCAGTTAATCTGATAACCAAGATATCTATAGAGTAATGGTAGGTGGATACACAACATGAGTATGCTGGCAAAGGGAAAAGTCACATCCCAGGCAGGACCAAGAAAAGGCAAAGTTTCATTTGGGAACTTATATAAGAGGTTGAACTATATATAAAATATGAATGCAGAAAACATCTTAAAACAAAGAAACAGGGCATAAGGCAAAATGGCTGAATGAGAATTTATGAAGGGAACAGATGAAATGCGGCAGTGAAGTGTAATAATACGTCTGTAGTTCTCTCCGACACCTGTGGTTCCAGAACCTGTGAACTCCACTTGAACACTCAGTAGTTTTATTTCAATTCATCAATTCTAAATGCATACAATCTGGAAATACTGAGATGGCTTGGTGCTCCCGACTCTTGGATTTGTCACTGAACCCACTGCCAAGCTTATCAGAAGCCTTCCTCCTTGTGAGGTGGAGTTTTGTTGCTTTTCTCACTCACCTTGGCTACAAATAAGACCTCGCCTATCTGCTCCTGCATCACGACTGCTCACAGCAGCCAGTGAACACTGTGCAGGCCAGCAGCCATTCCCGCTGCCTCTCTAAACTGAGATATTTGCACTTTTATGGGGAAATGTTTTCGTTTATGACTGGTGCTAAACTGGAGGGGAATGCTATTACTCATCCCAACCTCTTGCTAGGCAGATAACTGGGGATGGGAGTGAATATGTCCCTTACGTGTAAGGCATGGATAAAAATTTTAGTTTCATATTCACTCAACACTTTTCATGGTCAAGTGCAGATCAAGTGAAAGATTTCAGGCCTAGGGGTTTCCTCTGGACGTGTGAGTCATGACTTCCCACAGCCTAATTTCATCTGTTTAAGGTCATCTTATATGTCATAATTAGCTCAGACTCTGTCACTACATGAACAAAATTAAATATATTAAATTTTATCCCTGGCATGCAAGATGTGGCTGTGCAGTAATGAAGAACAAGTTGGTTAGAACAGAAGTTGTAAGTGCCTCCTACTGAGTGGGAAAATGAACTAACGTGTAAGGAGCAGAATCCAAAGAACCTGATGGCTGTAACCACTCATTCTGTTCCCCTTTGTCTTCTTCCAGCGGTTTACTGCTGGTGCCATCTGTTTGATGAGATCCCCTCTCCACACTGACACCATCAGCTGCTTAAAGATGTCTTGGCCCCAGTTCCTGCATATTTCTTGGGAGTATGCTTGCCTTAAAGGCCTTTACATGTACAAAGGTTTTTTCTAATAATAAATCCAAAAGCCACCTCTTTTTTTCCTATGTACTATACAGGTCAGAGAATGTTAGCCATGCTAATGGAGCAAACGCCTAGAATGTAAAATGGAAGGATTTCCCCTTTCACTTCCCTTCGAAGTGTGCGCACACACACACACACACACATCTCAGTGTTTAGCAACGCTTCCAGCACAAATCAGAACTTCCCCTTTCCTTTCTATATGGCCATACTTTGGCCACCAAACATCAGAGTGTTACAGTAGCCTTGGAAGTTGAGAGCTTATGCTCCACCTTGGGTTTCCTGAGTAGCACTAGACAGGCAACACACCAGCTTTGCCTCTCCTTAAATTACCATATGAAAAGGTGCAGGTGTCTGGGCTGCTAGGAGGCCCATTAAAGACAAAACTACTTCTTCCTGTTCAAAAGAAGAGAATCATGGCTGGAGACGTGGCTCAGAGGTTAGGAGCACTGGCTGCTCTTTCAGAGGACCTGAGTTCAATTCTCAACAACAACGTGGTGGCTCACAACCATCTGTAATGAGATCTGGTGTCCTCTTCTGGTGTGCAGGCATACATGCAGGCAGAACACACTATATCTATCTATCTATCTATCTATCTATCTATCTATCTATCTATCTATCTACCTACCTATCTATATCTTTAGAAAAATAAAGAAAGAAAGAACAGAATTAAAGTTCTATATCAGGTACTCGGTCAAGACCCAAATTTCTAGTTAATTCAGATGGGCCTATCAATCACATGGCTGAAAGTCCCCCGCCATTACTAGTCTGAGTTCCAAAGCCAATGGAAAGAGGGATTGGAGAGGTCAGGGTATTAGTGAAGATACAGGTAGATCTACAGGTAGATATGACACACTTTAGTCACTTCAAGCCAAGACTCTCACCCATGGTCTCAAGGCTATATTTATACAGAATCACATAAAAGTAGCATTTTACCAGAAATGGTTATATAGTAAGTTATATCATAGTCATGTTTATTGCTCATTCATGGTTCCCTACACATCTGGTTACTACCATCTTACCTGACTTATTCCACATATGAATAACAGGGCAATGTGTCTAAAACTTAATTGACTCTCAAGGCCTTGTGGTGCTGATTTTCGTTCTGTTTTGTTTGTCAGTTTGGGTTTTGTTGTAGTTTTTCCTTGTTGTTTGGGTCTTGTATTTCTGTATTTTGTTTGTTTGGTTGGTTTTGCTTTTTTTTTTTGCCCATTTAGGTTTAGGAGGTAGGTTGGTTATGTGCATCTCACAGCACAGTGTGGAGGTCACAGGACAACTGTTCAGAGTCAGTTCTCTCCTCTGCCCTCCACCTCAGGTCCTTGAGCTTGCCTTCAAGCAACTTTACCTGCTGAGCCTCCTCCACAGCCCTGCCTGGCTTTGATTTTTGAGACAAAGTCTCTCTGTAGTGCAGACTGGACTAAAACAATTGTTCCTCCTACTTCCATCCACCAAGTGCCAGCATATCCAGTTCAGACCTAGTTTATTGTTGTTTAGTATGTGTGTGTTATACAGAAAGAGAATGCATATGCATATGTGAGCAAGTATGTAGAAGTCCATTTTGAGCGTCTCAGAGGGCACCAACTTGTTCCTTGACACAGGATCTCTCACTGATAGCTGAGAACTCACATATGTATATGATCAGAAAGAAAAAGATTAGGAAATAAAAGATTTACAGAAAAAGAGAACTTTCTATAAAAATCCCCAACATCTTTCTTTGAAAACTCTATAATAAACAATCATTGTGAATCATCCAGCAGATCTCTTAAGATGAGGAACTTCAACATTTCACTAGGATGAAATTACATGAGCTTTGTCATGTTTCATTACATTTCTAAGTAACCTAAGTATTTGTCATAGAGGCTGTTCTTAAACCAGGTTCCATATCTTTGGCATTACAGTTCACAGAAACAAATACTAGAATTGGGTCTTCACAGATCCAGCTGTGTCCAGTGATGTGACCTTCGCAGGCCTTTCTTACTGTCCAGACTTTCCTAAAATTTTTGTCCTTACAGATTAAACTGCAGAGGTTCTCAACCTTCCTGATGCTGTGACCTTTTAATAGAGTTCCTCATGTTGTGGTGACCCCCAACCATAAAATTATTTTTGTTGCTACTTCATAACTGTAATTTTGCTACTGTTATGAATTGTAATGTAAATATCTGATATGCAGAATATTGGATATGTGATCCCTATAAAAGGGTCATTTGACCCCGAAGAGGTCATGAATCACAAGTTGAAAAAACGCTGGATTAAAGAATATTAAATTTAACCATAATTCATAAATCCAAACATATTCTTTAGAAGAAAATTAAACATGCCTACCTGTTCAGGACTTCACATGAAGACATCAACTTGGGTTGTCTAGCTCAGAAAGATATAGAAAAATCTTCTCTATGATGTGAAACCCAAGAGGAGAGATGATGGATGATGTTGAGGAATATCAGTGATGGAGGAAATGCGGTAGCTTGTCCTGGAATCCTTACACTGCTCCTCTTTTCTCCAAGACCACGTGTAGTTAGTTACCTGAAATACTTTGGAGTTGACATGGCCTGAAGAGAACTCGTTATTGAAAGTGGAACAATTGCCCAAAGACTAACTCGGAAACCAAAAGAAAGTGAGATGAGATGATTTTCTGGTCTCAGTAAGATGAGGGCTATGGTCAACAGAGTGAAGACCGTAAGTTAAAATAAACTTCCCTCATAACCTGTTTCTAGAGGGTATTATTTTTCACTTTCTTTTTATTTATTCTTCTTGTATGTCACATCGTGTCCCCCAACCCCACCCACCCCTCCCACTCCAAAAATAAAACAAAATTTAAAAGGAAAAAAAAGAGGAAGTGGAAAATCTCATAATGGAAGCTGCAGTGTGACACAGTGAACAGTTTACACTCAGTAAACCCCTTTATCCAGACATTCTTACATGCAAGCGTTCATCTTGAAGAATCATTGGTCTGATTCAAGGCCCCTTCTACCAGGGATTTTTGACATAGAATTGAGAAAAGTAACTAATATACCTGAATACTTTGAACAAAATTTGAGAGTGAGGATTATGCCTGAGATTGTAAATAAAAAGGATCAAATACAGAACCATGGAAAACATTAAAAATCTTCATTTTTACTGAAGTATTGTCCATGTACTATCAAAATTTTTTGTTTGTTTTCTGAGACAGGGTTTCTCTGTTTAGCCCTGGCTGTCCTGGAATTTACTCTATAGACCAGGCTGGCTTTGAACTCTGCCTGCCCCTGCCTCCAGAGTTCTGGGATTAAAGGCGTACACTACCGCCACTCAGCTGTTATTGAAAATTTTTGAAGTACAGTTTTTAAAAGTTAAAAGTACAGATAATCACAAGATGTGAGCACTATAGTTAAGCACAAAGAGCAAATATTGTTCAGATTTTCATGTTAATGGAACCATTAAATTTACCAAACAGAAATGTACCAAAACCAAAATTATAAACTATTTATAGTCTATACATATTTGATCTTGCTTACAGAGAAGCCTTCTTGATGCTGTTTGCACATCAAATTAACTGGTTGTAAGACACAGACCTCTATCAATAGCAGGCCAAGAGTTGGGGATTTATATGCATTCTGTCTCAGTGCTGTGTGATTTTGGAAGTCTTTTCATCCTGAAGATTTCTCAAGCTGCCTGTGAAGTTAATCTAACTAAAAGTAGATGTAAACATTCTAGAAAAGTATAAACTTATGTTCTATATACTATTTTCTTTTTTAAAAGGATTATTTTCTTCTCTCTGCCTGTGTGTGTGTGTGTGTGTGTGTGTGTGTGTGTGTGTGTGTGTGTCAGAATGCCCATGGAGACCACAAAAGAATGTAAGATTCCCTGGGGCTGGAGTTACAGGTGCTTGTGAGTCACCCAAATGGGTGCCAGAAATTAAATTCTAGCCCTCTGTAAGAGAACTCTTAACCACTGAGCTCTGTTTTCTTTGTTGAGGTGAAATCCACATGACACAGTAAGTAACCATCTTAAAGTCAACAAGCAAGTTGCCATCAGTGTGTTCCCAGTGCTGCAAGTTAACAATCAAGTCACTATCAGCACATTCACAGTGTTGTGTAACAGTCATCTCTAGCTACAAACATTTTCCTCCGCCTGCATTCTGGTCCCTGGCAACCTCCTTTATACTTTCTGTCTCCATGGATTTATCTGTCTTGGACATTTCATATAAATGCAATAATAAAAGAATACTTGCTGCATGTTCTCACACAAAGTCTCATCAGTCCCCCTCTCCTAGCTCCTTCCTCTGTGCCTAAAAATGTCATCTCTTTTCCAGACCTGCCAGCTCCCTCCTTCTTTAAAAAAATTGTTGTGTCAATGAGAAGAAAACGTAAGTGTAGGAGCTTATCTGAAAGAACTTTGCAGTCAGTGAAACACTGCGTACATGATAGGAGCAGGGGAAATTGTTAGTCTAGACTGGGGTGTGTCCTTTCAGAGGAGAAGAATTCCAGCACAGTCAGCGGTGACTCCTCAGCAGTAGGAGCTATGATTGTGAGATGTCTCACCAACAAATTATTTGGAATTTGCTATCAGATTGTATGTATCTCATAACTGCTCACTGTCTGACATTTAGTTCCTCCGCCTATGTTAATGTCAACATTTCTCAGGAAGTAATTTCAAAACCTTTAACTTTCAAAGGACATGCACAAAAACTAGAGGGAGAGGGGTAAAGTCAAAAATAAATTGAGACTCTTGGACAGACCTTAATGAAGAATACAAGAAGGGCCAAGCTTTCAACAGCCTTTGACGTCTGAAGAGCCTGCAAGGTTAGAGACAGTAGATAAAAGGAATCCTCTATTGTTATCGATAGTAATACATTGTCAAAACAAGAAGAAAAAAAAACTGAGATGGAAAATGTTCCTCTCAATTGTATTCGTTATTTCATCTAAAATGTTCTTTTCTAACAAGAAAAGATCTCTAATGGAAAGTTCTGACACTCAAAAGATAAAATACATATGTTTAAGAAGAAACTAACGTCCCCTTGATAGCTGGGAAAAAGACAAGTCCATTTAGTTATTTCCATTATTCAAGTAAAGAGCAGTGAAAGTATTTATCCATCTCCAGCACAAACAGCTCTCAGTAACCTACGAAAGATAGCAGAAAATGCAAAAAGTGTGAGAGAGATGGGCATTGAGTGTTCTCACTGAAGAACAGAGAAGTCATTTTATCTTCTAGGAACCATTCTGTAGGTGGTTCCCGAGAGCCCCAGTAGAGCTCACTAAAAATTGCCTCTCTACTACAGGAAGGGTGGCTTCCCACTAACGTTGGCTGAGTCAGTATATGCACCAATATTATTCAAATTAGTATCTTATCTACAAATATGACCAATCAATATTATCAACTATGGGGGCCCTGGATGCATCAAGGCAGCCAGGGAAACTATCCACATGAGGTAAAACAACTTAGCCAGTGCTGGGTCAAAAACTTTTCGAGTCTGACCAAGTGGTTTCTTTTTCTTTTCTTTTCAATAACTCATTTATTTTTCTATATACATTGGTTTTTGTCTGTGTGAAGGTGTCAGACCTCCTGGAACTAGAGGTACAGACAGTTGTGAGCTTCCACATGGGTTCTGGGACTTGAACCCAGGTCCTCTAAAAGAGCGGCCAGTGCTCTTAACCACTGAGCCATCTATCTCTCTAGCCTTGGTTTATTTTTCTTGCCTATTAAACACAGTAAAACTTTTGAAAACGATTTCCACATGACAATTATCTCAACAAAGCTTTAGACCTGACTACATCAAAACTCTTTCGCAAAGTATGATTCTTTAGCAAAACATCTGTGACCTTTACCATAATAATGAGTTCTATTGACTGATAAACAGAGCTCAGGAATCTGCGCTTCCGATTTGTAATCAGCATAAAGATGGGTTCTATTGACTGAGACACTATGCTCAGAATTCTGGCGGATTCGATGAAGGCTGGCTTTACAGAATAAATAGCTAAGATTCCCAGGTATTAACACGTCCACCCAGATTTATGGATGGAAACAGGTAAACACATCCCTTCATTTGAAGAGTAAAGCCTGTGTGTTAAAAATTGTGATTTCTCCACTGCTACCTGTAAGGTGAGCCCTACAATCCACCAACCAGGAAGACAAAATGAAAAGCACCACAAAGTAGAACTAAACACTGAGGAAATTCAACATAAGTCACCAATGAAAGTGCTAAGACAAGTAGATTTGGTATCTGAACCTACAAACATGGATTAAAGATGGGTACTGAACATTAACAGAGACTTCTAAGATCATTTACATTTGGGGCCTGGGTTAGCTCAGTTATGGAACACTTGCTTCCCTAGCACTTAGGCTCTGGGCTCAATCCCTAGAACAGGCAGGAGGTAGGGTGGGGCCCAACATTTCAAATAAGAAAAATGGTCTTTTACAAAGGGGAAGTAGTAGTCACTTCAAGTCAGCATAAACCCACGAGGCACAAGTCATGCCTCAGTTACGTCACTTCCTTTTCTGAGCAGTCATTAGGCTGGTAGACCCGGCAAGGCCAGTTACATGACACACATGATGTGAGCAAGCCAGTTAATAAGTTATTTCATAGCATTACATGAAAACAACAATTATATCCTACCACTGACTGATTGATAGAAAAATAAGCTATAGGAATTTACAACACCAAGTGTACAAATATTTGTATTTAACTGTCTTTTCCCTTCTTTTTTGGGGGGGGTGGAGAGGGTGGGTTTTGAGATAGAGTTTCTCTGTGTAGCTTTTCACCTTTCCTGGAACTCACTTGGTAGCCCAGGCTGGCCTCGAACTCACAGAGATCCACCTGCCTCTGCCTCCCAAGTGCTGGGATTAAAGGCATGCGCCATCACCGCTTGGCCATAATTGTAAACTTCTTAAGAAACAACCTTTCCCCATTGCCTAGAACACTACTAACTAAATAATAGATTCTCAATATTTACTGAATGTTAACTAAACAATCACAATGAACACAAAGTCTGTCTTTAAGAGGATCTATGAGGGGTTGATGAGATAGCCCAATGGTTAAGAACATTTGCTGTTCTTGCTGAAGACCCCGGTTCAGTTTCCAGCACTCACTTGGTGACTCACAACCATCCATGGGCATGCACAATGTACAAATACATGCATGCAGGCAAAACACTCAAACACATCAAAATAAGATAAATAAATCTAAAAATATTTTTAAAAATTAAAAATGAAAGCATCTTTGAGACAAAGCAGGTAGCCTCCTTAACTCACTTAGGAATGATGTGGGAGTTTCACTTGGTTACTTAATATTGTCAAATTCTGACAAGACTACAGTGTGGGCAAATGCTGAGAAACTTAGGTTTGTGACATACATCCAGTGTCCTCTGGCCGGGAGGGTCATTGTGTCCTCTGCACTTGGCTGGATCCCTAGATAATTTTCAGAGTTCGGAGAAGTTTTGGACCTTTTTCCAGAGATTTCCTTAGGCTGCCCCTTCTCTAAGCTCCTATTATGACCTCTACCAGTAGGTATCACACAGCTTCAGAGTTGTCTGAGGGCTTCCATCTTTATGGTCACTCTTGCACACAGGCTACCCCAGGACCCACTACAAGGACAGCATGCTGAAAACATTCGGTGAAATGTTGTTCAGGGAAATTACTCAAGTTCCACAAGGGGTTAAGGGAGAAGGGGTTGACATGCAGCTCCAGGGGGTTAAATTCCCAGCTCTGTCACTTGCCAACTGGGTACTCTGGACAAGTTACATGGGCATTCTGGACCTTAGCTACAGAAGTGAAAATAATTGACACAGCGTGAGAAGTTGAGAAGTCTCAGTAATGTCAAGCATAAACAAGTCCCACGGAGTGTACAAATTTAAATAGTCATTTATGGTTTGGTTTGGTTTTTTTTAATAACATAATTCTTTATTAATTCTTTGGGAATGTCACATCACACACCCCAGTCCTGCTCACCTCCCTCCATATCCACCCCTCACCCCTGCAGCAGGCCCCCAAAAGAATCCCTCCAAAATTATTTAAAAATAAGCCAAAACAAACAAAAAACCCTACCTCACTCCTCCGTCTTTCCAACACCTCTTCATTCATCCTAGTGGCATTGGGAGCTGCAGTGTGTCACACAGTATATCCCTTTGGCCAATCTACCCCACCTGCAAAATGTTCGTTTCAATGAGTCACTGGTCTGGTTCAAGTCCTCTGGCCTCTGGCACACCATCATCATTGTACCCTCACCAAAACTCCTCTCTGATGTTCTGCTGTTGCCCGAAGTCATGGAGACCCCGTGTCTATCATTCAGCAGGACCAGTCCCTTCATGTGCTCCAGCAGGTCATAGATGGGGTAGATGTTAGGGTGGGCCAAACCAAGGCCCAAGATATGGGTCTAAGTGGCAGCTTGTCAGTCAGGGCCACTGGGACCACTCCCCTCAGCGAGGGACAGAGTCAGCTCTTCTAGGCCCATGCTATTGGAGCCAGCTCTCCCACACACACGGTGAGGGGTGGGGCCATCTCTCCCAAGTGAGGAGGGGAACATCCATCGAGGGGCAGGGCCAGCTCTCCCAGGGCCCGTAAATGGCGGGGGGTCAGCTCTGCACAGTCCTCCCGTTTCAATAATGGTCCCTATGGCCCACTGTGGTAACACAGGCTGAGGACAGCATCACAGACCCCAGCTGCAGCAGGACCATGGACCCAGACACGGCCTTCAGTAGCAGCTCTGGCCTCGATGGTCACTTTCCCACCTCTCTGCCCAGACCCTGGCCCTCAGAAAGTCCTACCAAACACAGCTGCTCCCCACCCCCAGATACTCAAGAACAGTCCCACGGGGTATTTAAGCTGCACCCCAGGAAACAGACAAGTGGTTTTTTTTGGTCTCTCTTCCCTGTCTCCTCTCTCGGGGGAGTGGAAAATCATCCGGGACTGCTTTACCCACTAAACTGGGGCTTTTTCTAATTCAGTTTTGTTTGGTCTGATTTGGATTGCTGCATAAGCGGAAAGGCTCATCAGGATCCAGAAATTTTTCGGTCACAATGGCCTCAGGTGGAAGTGCAGGTCACCTAGGTCAGTATGGCCACAATGGCAAGATGGCCCTTGAACACCAATGTGGCTGATCGGACCTCAGGCATCTGCGCAGCCCTTGGTGATATCAGGAGCCAGGACCTGAACTCAGATCCTGGCTGCTGAAGGACAACGGACCTAGACATGGCCCTCAGCAGCAGCCAGGGCCCAGATGACACCATAGCAATGTGTGGCAGTGCAGGCCACTCAGATTGGCATGGTCCCAGTGGCAGTATGGCCTTTGGTGGCACTATAGGCCACGGACATCAACACAGATCCTAGCTGTGGTAGGACCATGGACCTAGACATGGTCTTTGGCAGCAGCCTGGGCACAGATGTCATCATGGCCCCATGTGGCAGTAGAGGTCACTCAGATCAGCATGGCCCAGGCTGTAGCATGACATTCAGAACCCCACTTGGCCTCAGGTGATGGCCCAGACCCTTTGCACAGCCTTCAGTGGTGACAGGAGCAATGAACATCAACACAGACCCTGGCTGCAGTATAGGGCCATGGACCAAGACATGGCCCTGCACCATAGCCTGAGCTCCAACATCACCATGGCTCCAGTTGGCAGTACAGGTCACTCAGATCAGCATGGTCCTAGTGGTGGCACAGCTTTTGGACAACAACATGGCCACAGGTGGTTGTCCAGACCCCAAGCATCCTTGTGGCCTTTGGTGGCAGCATGGGTCGGGGTGTCAAAAGCCATGGCCCATGGCTGTAACACGAATCTGAGAAGGTCTTATTAACAGAAAACCTGGAGCCAGCTATTGGGGTGAGAACTGAAAGGTCAGAGAGCAAGCCAGCCATGTCTTGCCTCTAGGAAATCCTCAGCTCAAGACAATGAGTTCCTGTTTCCTCAGGCTGAAAGCCTCTGAGTCCTCACCCAAAACTGTCTCAGTTGAACTGCTGCTCAAAGCCTCTAGTTCCTGGTTCCTCACACCTTTATATTCCTTTCTGCTTCCTGCCATCTTACTTCCTGGGATTAAAGGCATATTTGCTTCCTAAGCAAAGGCAAGAGATCTCAAGCGCTGGGATTAAAGGCGTGTGCCACCACTGCCTGGCTCTGTTTCCAGTGTGGCCTTCAACTCACAGAGATCCATACGAATCTCTGCCTCTCGAGTGATAGGATTAAGAGTATGTGCCACCACTGTCGGGCCTCTATGTCTAACCTCGTGGCTAGCTCTGTCTCTGATCCCCAGATAAGTTTATTAGGGTGCACAATATATTAGGGGACACATTATATCACCACACATGACAACAGCCTAGCCAGAATCACCATGGCTGAGGGTGGCAAGCAGGCCACCCACCTCAGTCTATTCCTCCCAGCCTTTGCTTCTTCTGTTCCTCCTCTCTCCATAGCACATGAACATTCTGCTTCTCTTTCTCTCCCATTTCCCCATCACGTACTTGCTCATCATAATAGGACCCACCCAGCTCCACCAGCTCCACCAGGACCTGTGGACACCTTCAGCCAGTGGGGATTGTGGGGACCCGGGCTGGCCCATGGGTGTCTTTCTCCCCCTGAGCTGAGTGACTTGATGAGGGCCTATGGGAAGCACGTACGTTATTACTCTCATTGGTGTCCTTCAGTGTATTCCCAGAACCTGACACACACAGCCTTTGATGGATACTGTGCCTTAACTGACATGCTCTTGTATCTTCTGAGAACCTAGTATTTCCATTATAATTTAACTGCTTTATACCTGGAAACAATTCTCCACTTTCTCACTTTAACTCACTGCCAGGTATTTTGTCACAGAGATGATAGAAATAACTAATACAGAAAGTTGTCCCTAAGAGTAAGAGTTCTTGCTGCTATAAACCAGACTGTGAGTCCTAGGCCCTGGAAGGAAAACACAGAAGAATTTGGGGATGCGGGCTAGAAAAACACTAGCAGACTCTAGGCAGGGCTTCATAAGCAGTCCCAATGGGAGTTTGGAAGGAATGCTGATGGGAATGTGAAGAGTGAAGAAGACTGCACCTGTGAGGTCTCAGATGAGAAGAAGGACCTTGGGGAACATAACTAATGGTCATCTGTGCTACATAGCGGCAAATAAAACTGTCTAGATAGAAGATAGATAGATAGATAGATGGATGGATGGATGGATGGATGGATGGATGGATGGATAGATGGATGGATGGATGGATGGATGGATGGATGGATGGATGGATAGATAGATAGATAGATAGATAGATAGATAGATAGATAGATAGATAGATAGATAGATAGATAGATAGACAAATAGACAGATATTCTGTCTGTGTCCTGAAAATTCAAGTGAGGCTAAAATTTTCAAAAATATTGAGCTAATTCTGCTGGGAGAGGAAATTTCAGGCAGCATAGCATCAGGCTGTGCGTGGCTATTTTCTACTGTTTTTAGCCAGTTTCACAGGGAAAGCTGCCAGGAGCAGAAACCAGAGAGGACTTGGAGAATGTACAGTTTGGTGGGAATGAGCTCATAGTTATGTTGTGAACAAAGCAAGTGCTATGGGAGAGCAGCAGCAGCTGTTAGAGATCTCTGCACAGAAATCACACTCTTTTTCCTGAGACTGCAACGGTGCCCTTAGGTCAGAACCCGTACATTAAAGGCTCCACGTACTAAAGTACAAACACATTTGAAGACTTAGTTTGAAACAAGAGTGCTTGAGGAGAAACAGTCCTATTCAAACAAGGCCACATAGGAAAGTGTTTTACCAAGTTCAGTCACACAGACAGTCGGAGGCTTCTATAGCTGTATTCATAGAAGACATGACAACATCTTGAGCTGTTAGGCTCATGGTGATTGATGGTTACAAAGGCAATGAAGATAGAAGGGTTATGGGGTCATTGGAGTTTGTGTTAAAGATGCATGAAAAAAAAAAAAAAAGCCTATAAGGCCAAATCATGTGTAAAGAGGTCAGATTCCCTCTGCGGAGTTCCTGAGTAAGCCATTTGTGATGCTGTGAAAATGAAACATAGGTGTCGATGGATACCCAGAGATGTTGCAGATGTCAGGAATGTGGGCTGTCTGCTAAGATTAGCTGTGGCCTCCAAGGAGAAACACAGAGGCAAAGCTACGAATGCCCACTGGAGCTCAGTCATGCCAGCAGGTATCCTAAATGCTGGACATGGACCTATAGACCTTAACATGCCACTTGCTGGGCCTTGGGCTTACTTTCTTCAAGTCATTCCTTGCTATGTCCCTACTCCTCCCCTGTGTTTACTCTGTGCCATGATAAACTAAATCACACACACACACACACACACACACACACACACACACACACACACACGTAAGAAAGACAGCTAAGAGATCACCTTGAGTCTGAGTAGAGACCTTGAACTTTGGACTTTTGAATCAAGTGGAGACTGTTAAGACTATAGGGACCCTAGAAGATGCATGGAATATACTTTGCATGAGACAACACTGTGCTCATGGAGGCCTGTGGCAGAATGGTATAGTTTGAATGAGAAATATCTCCTACACGCTCATGTTCCCAGCATCTGTAAATTATTTTGAAGAACTCTTCAGAAGGCAGAGCCTGCCTGGTGAAAACAGGTGCCTGGGGGAAAGGCTTTGGAGATCATATCCACTTCTGGCGCTGGTTGTTCTATCTGCTTCTTGGTCTGCTCCATAAGAGAAATCTCCAACATGCTCCACTACACCTTCCACTCTATGATGCACTGAGATCCTCCGAAACAGTGAGCCAGAATCCATGGAAGAAAGGAAGGAAGAAATGAAGGTAGCTATATACACTGCAGGTAATCTGCAAATCAAAAATTTGATATATGCAAATAAAAACTGTAAAAATGAGATAAAGAAAGTCATTACATAATAATAAAGGAGTCTATCAGGAGGGATAATGCTATAAATATATATGTACTCAACATCAGTGCAACTAAGTATACAATATAAACACTAAAATATCAGAAAGGAGGTATATAATATACTAGTAGGAGACACTGGGTTGATCATCCAGATAGAAAAACTAAAAAGTAATATCAGACTAAAACTATACTTTAAAACAATCTCCCAACAGATATATACAGAATGTCCTACCCATCAACAGCAGAATATGCACTTTTAAATGTATGTGAAACATTCTTCAGAGTAGATCCTGTTAAGGTATAAAATAACTCTTAATAGATTTTAAGAGCTTAAATCAAAAAAATAATAAGTACCCTTTTACAATCCCAATGTTACTAAGCTAGAAATTTAAAACAGAAGAAAAAAATGTACAAGGTCTCAGTATGTAGTCCTGGCTGACCTGGAACTCAAGATTTCTGGCTCCATAGAACTTTCTATTGTGTAAAACAAAATGACAGTAAAATTTTAAATATTAAAATAATTGAATGCAAAATATATACAAGCAATTCTGCTTTAAGTGTATCCATATTATTGTCACCAGAGGGAGCTCAATGTTTAGTTTGTATTCTAAAGGCATGCAGTCCGCTGGCAATCACACCTGCAGTTTCTATTCCATGGCATTGTGTGTAAGGGGCTCCCCCCTCCCCCCAAAAAAAAAAAAAGAACAAGAAAAAAAAGCATCATTATTTTCCTTGGAAAATGAAAGTGACTGAATTTCTCAGTTCTCTCGCTTTTTGTTGTGTTTGGGGCAAGTATAAATGCCTTCATGACTGTGGCGCCGGTGTCAAAATGACTCATGCACTCCTTTGAATTCAGGTTCAAAGAGGCTAGCGCTCTGCAGTGCTCCCAAAATGAACAGAGGAATGACTAAAGATCAGAGCGTTGTGCAGAGCAGACAGTGCGGTGACCACAGCGACCAACTGGCCTGAGGCGAGTCTCCACCTTCAGTCTTCACCGATATCATACATAAACTATTCTGAAGCATGCCTCCTGAGAGAGATGTACTTAAAAAAATATTTTGTCACTACCATTTATGGCCACAAGCCATTAAACTTAAGAATGGAGCTGGCTTTTTTTGTTTGTTTGTTTGTTTTGTTTTGTTTTGTTAAAAAAAAAAAGATTAGATAAGACATTTTAAAATAAACAAATCTTTGCCCATCCTGGAGCTTAGGGATTTTGAAAAGTAAAGGAGTATTCTAGGTCTCATAAGAAAAGTTAAACTGTACGAGCCTATAAATAAAAATTAAGCAAATAAGAGCATTGCATATACAACTTTTGAAGCCTAATTTCTAGTGAAGATAGAAAATATAATAAAAACAAGAGCCAACTCCAGGCATTGCACCCACTTCCTGTGGGGAGTCCCAGGAACAGCTCCTGCTAATTTGCATGTCCTGATGGAAATGTTGACATTGATAAAATTACAGATTATTGAATCTGGAAGTCACTTAGAACAGGTTGTCCATACCTTACCTACACAATTATGCTTTTGTCCTCTCTAGCCCCTCTGTCTTTCTTGGGGGCCCCACAGAGGTTTCCTAGTGAGATCTGAGCTTGCTTTAACCAGCAGGGCTGCATAAGGGGATGACTTGACTAGGTTTCCAGGTGTATGGAAGGGTCTGCACTTAGGCTGTGTGGTATGCTTTGATCTAGCAAAAGGGAGGTCTTTTGCCCCGCCCGTTGGCATTGTTATAAAAAGCCCTTTTGAAAAGACAGAAGGGGCCAGTGGATATTGATTCAGGTCCTCCCGAAGCCATTCTGTGTTTCTATCTGTCTCAATCTCAGCTATCTTTCTATCTACAAGTTTTGCAGCCCTCTCTCCTCAAGAATACCCTGAGTAAAAGTGGAAGCTAGCTTCCCACACTTTCTGGACACTTGTGGGGCAGGAAGGTTCACCCATTGTGGCAATAATATTCTCAGTGTGGAGGGAACTTTGCATGGTTCCTACCACACATTAAGACAACCTGATCTCTTACTAGATGACAGTAATTCTGTCAAAGTTACTTGTATCTTCAGAGCTGGGATTTTCTGCTGTAGAAATCATACATTTGTTCTAGTTCTTTCCTTTGGCAGAGGGCTAAAAATTGTTTTCTTCTCAGGAAAGATGGTATTGAATTTGAAAACAGGCATCATGTCCTCCACAGAACCTTCTTGCTCCAACCCAACACTCCTTCCTGTAAAGACCTTCTAAGCAGTCAACACACTATAGGCTTCTTCACATTTTTATTAAGATTGAAAAGCTTTAGTATAAAACTTTGCAGAAATTCAGAAAATTCAGACAGAATCTGAAGAACCTTTCATGGACTTTAAACAGAGGACTAGATTTTAGTCAGAGCATTGAACTTTGACCTTTGAAGTTTTGGACCCCTTTAACTACCAAATGTGGAATGTCTTCCTGTTTTCTCCTCCATAAACCCTTTGCAACTTAATTGGATCTTCTTCGATGGGCTTAAGTGTTCTGACTCTTCTCTCGTCTTTTCGTTTCTGTTTTGGAAAAAATCTAGTCATGTTTGTCTTGGAACAAAATCTTAGCCGGGAGGTAGTGGCACACACCTGTAATCCCAACATTCGGGAGGCAGAGGCAGGCGGATCTCTGTGAGTTCGAGGCCAGCCTGGTCTACAAAGTGAGTTCCAGGACAGCCTCCAAAGCTACATAGAAACCCTGTCTCAAAAAAACAAAAACAAAACACAAAAAACCTTATTTTACCATACAAAACACTTCATTATTAAAATGTATTCTCTTTTCTTTGTAATTTGCCTTACCAAAAATGTACCCTCTTATATTCTTATATTCTCTGCTTATATTTCTCTTTCCTACATACTGGTTTCTTTTTCTTTTATTCCCTTCTTAATATTATGAGACACAGTAATATAATAAACAAGTTTATCAGTGTATTAAAGAAGAGTTGAGTCCAAATTATACTTACGACACCATGCAAATGATTAAGATTCCCCCTTCACATCCTGTTTATGTTATGAGGTTCTTATCTATTCCACATCCCACATCCCCCCACATCCCAGGTAGACTTTATTGCTGCTTGGAGTTTTCTTTCTTTCTTTCTTTCTTTCTTTCTTTTTTTTTTTTTTTTTTTGGATAGGTTCTCACTATGTAGCTCTGACTGTCCTGGAACTCACTATATAGACCAGGCTGACCTCAAACTCACAAAGATCTCCCTGCCTGCCTCTGCCTCCAGAGTGCCCAGTTTGCAGCTTGGAATTTTTTTTTCAAAATCACTTCTTTTATTGATAAAAATACAGTAATAACTCAATAGTGACTTAAAGGTAGCAGTCAATATAAACAGTGACTAGCCTTAGCAAAATACCCAAATAACAAGAAAAAAAGAAAGAACAAATAAATAGCAAAAGTTCAACAATAACACAGAAAACAAAAAATAACAAAGCAAACAAAACCCAACCAAAAACCAAACAAAAAAAGTAAAGTAAGCAGCATTCTCTTGCTGCACATTTAGCAGCACAGACCTGCAGCCTGTGGCTGGCCTTGGAAACATGGTAGGAAGCCAGTCAGTGAAAATGCCTTTTCTTTTCTTTTCTTTTTTCTTTTGTGGTGATATTTTATTCATATCTGCTTGCATCAGTCACTGGATGAGGGTTCCATGATGACAGGGTATTCAGCTATCCGATCACCAGAGTAGGTCAGCTCAGGCACCCTCTCAACCATGGCCAGTAGTCTATGGTGGAGTCATCCTTGTGGACTCCTGGGAACTCCCTAGCACTCTGCTTCTCCCTATTCGCAGGCAGCTTGGATTTTTACAAAGACTCTTTTACGTGGGTTTTTTTTTTTCTTTCTATTTCTCACAACAGTCTGAAAGTTACAGAACATTACAATCCAGTCAGAGCAGGATGAGATAACAGAACTCTGGGTTACCTTAGGCAGTCAATTAATCTTATATAAGAAGAAAAGCAGAAGAGAAAATACAGAGTCAAAAACGTTTATATGTTAACCCTGCAATTGCCATTTCAGACACAAAGGATATGTGGGCAAACAGATAATGTTTCTCCCCCCGCCCCCCATAGAGGCTTAAGTATAATCATCCCAGTTTTCCAGAACATATCCCAAGGGGGTGTCATGAGGAATAGGGCCTGTGACACCCCTTGCCACAAAGAGTTACAAAATAAAACAGAGAAACCAGAATACAATGGCACCTTTCAAACAGAGGCCACCCAGGGTACAGCCAAGAATGAGAACTGAGCAGAAGGCACCTTAGCACTGACCTCAAGCCAGAGAGCACAGCAATTCAGCTTGTTAGGCAACATCGGTAGTGTGCCGAGAGGAAACCAGGGCAGGGGAAATCCCTAAGCAAAATTGCCCAGTGGCTTCTGGGGAGTTTTCCAGGCCAGAACTCCAGGCTCCTGCAAGTCTAGGCAGCAATTGTGACCCCTGAGCCCCTTGGCTCCTCCATAACTCGATCCTTACCAGGGAGTCCTGAGGCCACCCTGTCATAGTCAGCAGAACAGTCAGCCAGTGCCCATTCTGCTTGACTCCCCAAAACACCACTGAGTAGAGACAGCAATGGAGTTTTTAAGCTGCACTTTATTCAGAGAGCTAGCAATCTGAGAAAACAATGTACTAATACCCTAAAAGTCTGTCCTACATTCATCCCCAGCCATCAGGATATAGGGAATGTATGTGTGTGTGCTGTGGAGAGGGGAACAAGGGCGGTCAGTCATGCCCGAGCCCAATTTTGCCTCTGATCAGTGGTCGGCCACATTTCCGACGTTCACGATGCCTGTGCTCATCTTCTCTCTTATACTTTCTCATTCTGTGGGTGTTTAAGCACAGACACCTCTTGATATTCTAAAGTCCAGTTGCTAGCTATCTGCCAGTGGCAACCTGACCCTCCTCCAGGGCATCTGGACTGGTTGGTGACAGGAAGGGCATGTGTGCTTTGAGAGTGGGGGTGAGGGACTAAACTTAACAAGCAAATCACTAACAGTCTATACATTCAAAGTCATTATGATGGTCAACTTGGCAGGATCAAGGAGACAAGCCTGTGAGTCACACTGTACTATGAGAGATTGATTACCTGAGGTAGGACAACCCACCCCACCTGTGGATGGCATCCACACTCTGGGTGGAAAACAGCTATTCATTCCTCAACTGAGGGAACAACACTGCACATGACTGCCACTCCTGGTTTCTACAGTGCTTACCTGTGGGCACTCATGCTTTCTACAGCCAGCAGCCCGGTTGTGTTTTGAAGTGGTTACTACAGATAACAAGTGTTCCTTGAACACAAGCAGTACGCTACTTGCTCACTATAGTTAGTCTAACTACTACTAAGTGACAAGTAGCTGGGAGTACACATGGTGAAAATGTACCTGGCGAAGGGTCACAGCAGGGTAGCAGGACTCTGGTCAGGCACAAGTAATGAAATTGTAGAAGGGGAAATTGTGAATGAGGAGATGACTTTTTGGAAATTAAACTTAGTGGAGAACCTGGAGCGTTGTGTGCCACATGAGAAACACTGCTGAATTCTGACTGTAGGAGTTATTTTTCTGACTAGTTAACTATTGGGCAAGAACTGTTCCTCAAGATGATTAATGATCTCTTGTTTTCATTTAGACCTTAAATATGACAATGGTACAGAAAAGAGGTTTTTTTTTTTTACCAAACTGCAGTCTAACAGAATCAGTTTGCAGGAAGGATGAATACAATTAACAAGCAATATAATTATTTTGGGATAATCGTTGAGATTTTATATAATCTATTTCATCTGCATGTTTTCAAGCACATTTTTAAGTATACACTGAGTCACTTGAGTCATTGCTGAAGTTGTTGCAAATTTTCTGCATGAGAGACCTGTGCTATAGAGACACAAAAGGCAGACACTTTCAGGGAATCCCAGATTTTAACAGCTGTGCTGAGTGAGTCACTAGGGGAAAAGTTCATGTCCAGATCTAGAGTGGAGAATAGAGCTGGAGAGAAACTATAAAGAGAGAGAAAAATAGAAATAATAAAATACTGCACTGTAGGATATAATATGCACTGGACTATAACTGCAGTCAGATACTGCACTGTAGGATATAATATGCACTGGACTGTAACTGCAGTCAGATACCACACTGTAGGATATAATATGCACTGGACTATAACTGCAGTCAGATACCACACTGTAGGATATAATATGCACTGGACTATGACTGCAGTCAGATACTGCACTGTAGGATATAATATGCACTGGACTGTAACTGCAGTCAGATACCGCACTGTAGGATATAATATGCACTGGACTATAACTGCAGTCAGATACCACACTGTAGGATATAATATGCACTGGACTATAACTGCAGTAAGATACTGCACTGTAGGATATAATATGCACTGGACTGTAACTGCAGTCAGATACTGAACTGTAGGATATAATATGCACTGGACTATAACTGCAGTCAGATACTGAACTGTAGGATATAATATGCACTGGACTATAACTGCAGTCAGATACCACACTGTAGGATATAATATGCACTGGACTATGACTGCAGTCAGATACCGCACTGTAGGATATAATATGCACTGGACTATAACTGCAGTAAGATACTGCACTGTAGGATATAATATGCACTGGACTGTAACTGCAGTCAGATACCGCACTGTAGGATATAATATGCACTGGACTGTAACTGCAGTCAGATACTGCACTGTAGGATATAATATGCACTGGACTATAACTGCAGTAAGATACTGCACTGTAGGATATAATATGCACTGGACTATAACTGCAGTAAGATACTGCACTGTAGGATATAATATGCACTGGACTGTAACTGCAGTCAGATACCACACTGTAGGATATAATATGCACTGGACTATAACTGCAGTCAGATACCGCACTGTAGGATATAATATGCACTGGACTATAACTGCAGTCAGATACCACACTGTAGAATATAATATGCACTGAACTATAACTGCTATCAGACTTCTTATTGGGGGAAACCCTGCTATATGAGCTGACCAAAAAAGGCATAAAGGAACTGAAGGTTCTGGGTAAAGAGTGGAGAAAGAAAAGGCAATTTTGAGTGCAAGCAAAGACAGAATAAAATGCTCCAATGCACATTCAACACCAAAATTGTTGCTGAATGTGTAGAAAGAAAGCAAATGGCTTTTAACATGCAATGTGGTTGGCAGGTGGGAGAGGATTACATGGGGAGAGAGACATTTGGCTATCACCTCCACAACTCATCTTTTCATCTGCTCTTTCCTTTAGGAGAAAAAAAAGGAAAACCTGGAGTACAGAAGACGTGTCAGATCCTCCTCCTACCAGGAGGAATGAGTGTGCACATGCGTGCACCCTTGGTCTCATGCACCTGCCATAGAGAAGAGGCCATATGCTGTCAGGGCATCATCTTTTTGACCACTGCTTCCAACTGATAGACAAATGAGTGCCTTCCCTATAAATAAACTTATTTATTGAACTTATCCCAGATTCAAACTCTCAGAAGAGTAAATCAAATAGAGCTTTCTCTTTTTCTAAATATTTGTTTGGTTGTCCTGGGAAAGACCTGCCCTAGACTGGGATGACACAAGCGAGTGGCAGCCAGATGTTCAGGCTCACCTTTGCTGTTGTGCTCTTGGTGTGTGCTGGAGAATCTGCCACTTCCCAGATCTTCTCTGATCCCCTCTCAGAACAGAAACATTGTCCCATCTATCTCAGAGGTAATCAAGTAGAGATCTTTTGACACTTTTGTTTTTGAGAGAGTCTCATGTATCCCAGGCTGGCCTCTAAAACTCACTAAGTAGCTATGGTAGTTTGAATGTAACTAGTCCCCATAATCTCATAGGGAGTGGCACTATTAGGAGGTGTGGCTTTGTTGGAGTAGTGTGGCCTTGTTGGAAGAAGTGTGTCAGTTAGCGGGGCAGGCTTTGAGGTCTCCTATGCTTATGAAATGCCCAGTACTTCAGTTTACTTCCTGTTGCCTTTCAAGCAAGATGTAGGACTCTCAGCTCCTTCTCCAACACCATGTCTGCCTGCATGCGACCAAGAGCTGCAATGAGAATAAAACAAAAGCCCGTGATATTATAACTTGTCTCTACAAAATGAAGTGGTATATTCTGAAGTCTGGTAAAAGGTAGAAAGTAGCTTAAATGTCATTATAAAGGGGATACACACATACACGCACAATGTTCCAGAAAGAGCTAGCAAATATATATGTATGTTGTGGTTTGAAAGAAAATGGCCCCCAAAAAGGAGTGACACTATTAGGAGGTGTGGCCTATTGGAGCACATGTGGTACTGTTGGAGGAAGTGTGTCACTGTGCAGGTGGGCTGTAAGGTTTTATATATGCTCAAGATACCACCCAGTATCTCAGTCCACTTCCTGTTAGCTGCAAGAGGTAAGACACTCAGCTACTTCTCTAGCACCATGTCTGCCTGCATGCCATGTCCCATCATGATGATATGAAACTGAAATGTTTTCCTTTATAAGAGTTGCTGTGGTCATGCTGTCTCTTCACTGCAGTAGAAATCCTAATAAGACAGTGGCTGAGGATGGCCTTGAACTCCTGACCTATCTGCCTTCACCTTCCCAGTGTGAGATCATAAGCATTCATCAGCACTCCCCTTTTACTCAGTGCTGGGGATTAGGCACAAAGTTTCATGCAAGCCAGATAGGCACTCTATTGAGCTACATACTCAGTCCCCTTTGATATATTTCATTAAAATAAGCTTTTCTCATAAGAAACAGTGCTGTGTACATCAAGCTAGATTTATAAGCAATTAGATGGAAGCACTATCCCGAAAGCAACTGGCCTGACATGACCATGTGACACAGTCTCACAGCAAAATCCCAGATCCTCTGGCTCTACAATCTTTCCCCCACTCCCCTGCTTTGGTAATGTTCCTTGAGGCTTAGAGGCAAAGGTGCTCTGTAGATGTATCTATCAGGATTGCACTCCACAACTCTGCATTTTGATTGGTTATGGTTTTCTGTAGTGGTCTCTGTCTGATGGAAAGAGAAGTTTCCTGGATGAGGGGTGAGGACCACAATCCTCTGTGGGTATGAGGACAAGTGTTTATAGATTGCTGTTAGGGACTATGTTGGTTTAGCAAATCAGTGGTTGTCCAGCGTTAATTGGTCAGCCCTGAAAACATGATGTTTGTAGACTCAGTTCAAATTAGATGAAATGAATTGATTCTCACTGCTACAGAAGGATGACAGCCTTAAAGCCAAACAGCATTCCACACCAAAGGGAGCCAAAGGAAGGGTTTATAAATGTGGATATCAAAGGCGGACCTTACAGTTACCTATGGAATCCACAGCTGGGCAGGAAAATTGTTTTGCTCTCCTCAGTGGTTTCTCTTTCCCATTGTATAGTAATAAAAGGACTACTTTATCCCAGTCCCACAGCAGTAAGTTTACAAAAGCTAAAGCAGGAACACCATTATCTGATCTTATCTCCACAGAATCTCACAGGCATTCCAGGGCCAAGGTCAATGGCCTTTAAGGGATGCCTGGTACCACATTAAGTTTCTTTAGCCATCTCAAGGGAGTTATGTGCAAATTACTACACAGTTCTGAGTACAGAAATATCACTAACTGACTGGACTAGAACAGGCAATACCAGTGCCATCAGGCTAGGGCGGGCTGTCACGTTCCCACACAAGTAACAGTAGAGGGACTGAGCAGATTATATCTAGGAATACATATGTACATATACATACAGATATGCATATAATAACTATTAATGAAAAAGAGGCCATGAATTTGAAGGAGGAATGTCAGGTCCAAAGGAAACTCCACTCTCCCAAATTCTAGTGCCTCTTGCCTCTAGCAAAGGAGCCATTTCCTTATCACAGACATGTAGGACAATAGCTTTCTGTGGTGCCTATTAGTATGCTAAAGCACACGCTGGCCTAAGGCTTCCTTGGTATCACAAGCACCTAGCTCTTCCCACCTCACCCCTACCGTAACCTTCAGATCATGGGCTCCCCTTCCCCAGGCTCTCATTCCCTGTACCCTATTTCAGCTATTTGGTCATTTGGCTCCTCTCTTTGGCCCCTCTTTCTTGGTCTCCTTTGCTGGCACTCTCTTTGTCTTCATGTCTTGCTCTCCCCCTCTCTCGGCTCTCATGGCCAAGTCCAGTCTGCTAGCCATGATAAGTTTGCTACTTTCTCTCTCTAAACCTGTAAATCCCACTTTGCCAAGGACAGATAAACCTGTAAGGCCCACTTGCCCATGGACAGATAGCTTCCTGGAATACAGGAGACTATGGTTCATGTAAGCTAACAAGCCATATGTTTTCAATAGGTTGGTTGCCCCAGCTGCCCCGGATGTATTTGATCATATGTAGGCAGGAAATACTTCAGTATATATGCTTATCCCTGATTGGACAAACTCAGGAAGTACATTGTAGCCTTATGGGTTTTGCCTTTATAAGCACCTGACTAATGTAATTTGAGGCTGTTCTCTAGGAATTCCAGGTACAGACCTCCTGGCCAGTGTCCATTGTCCTGATTAGTATTTAATAAAATTTGCTTCAAATTTGGCTCAAAAATTGTGGTAGTGGTTTTATTCTTATCCATTGGGATTAACTAACAATATTTTTAAAATAAGGTATTAAGTGAGTGTTGGGTAGGACTTTTTTTCCTTCTGATATCTACTTTGTCTACACTGAAAAGGGAGTCAATAATCATCTTATCATTGTTATTATTGTTAGTTAAGGTGGTGCCATGCTGACAGAAGAGAGTGCTGGAGGAAAGTCACGAGCTATGGTTACCTTTCTAGAGCTTTATTGGGAGAGGGGGGCGTACAGAAGGAGAGAGAGTATGGAAAAAGGGGAGAACGCACAGAGGGCATGCCCGCTTTTTAGGCTGGGACACCCTTGCAGGCTGGTAACATAATTAAGGACATAGTCCTTATATCCCAGACTTTCGCTTATTATTAAAAAAAGCAGGTAGAGGCAGAGTGCTGGGGAGGCTCTCAGGAATCCACAAGGATGACCCCACCTTGGACTGCTGGCAGTGGTCCAGAGGATGCTTGAACTGGTCTACTCTAGTGGCCAGTCTAGTGAATAACCTAGCTGTCATCATAGAGCCTTTGTCCAGTGACAGATGGAGGCAGATACAGAGATCCACGGCCAGGCACCAGGCTGAGCTCTGGGAATCCAATTGATGAGAGAGAGGAGAGATTCTGCAGGTGGGGGACATCGAGATCATGATGGGAGAACCTGCAGAGATGACTGGCCACACTAGTGGAAGCCCATGAACTGTGGACTGGTGGCTGTGGAGCCCCCATGGGACTGGACTAGGCCCTCTGGATATAGAAGACAGTTGTTTGGCTTGAACACTTTGGGGGGCACCCAGGCAGGGGGATCAGGATCTGTCCCTGGTCTATGAGCAGGCTTCTGGAACCCGGTGACTGTGGTGTGACACCTTGCACAGCCTTGGTGCAGTGGGAAGGGGCTTGGACCTGCCTAGGCTCAGTGTGCCAGGCTCTGCTGACTCCCCATGGGAGACCTCGATTTGGGGGATGTGGAGATGTGGTATGGTTTGGGAAGGAGGGCTGGGGGTGGGAGGATAGAGGAGGGAGTGTCTGTAGATAGCATGTGGAGTGAGTAGAAAATTTCTTAATAAAGAAAAATGAAAAAAAAAAAAAGCAGGTAGATGGGAATAGGGGTGTTGTTCCTCTCAAAAACTGCTTAGCTGATTTTTGGATGTCAGTTGGCTCTTGGGGGAATGGAGAAGGGGAGTCTTCCAAGGTAGACAGCATTGTGGGATGTTGTCTGCCATCCATTTGCTCTGGAGACATGTATCCCTTTTGGCTGTGGCTGGAAACTCTGTTTGACAAGATGCTGGTGACACAGAAAAAAGCTTAGAGAGAAAAGAATCATTATTATTTTATGTTGGCATTTATCTGAGGTAGATCCGGCCTGTCCAGGTGGATTTTGAAACATGTTAAGCTTTATCAGAGACAGATTATTTTAAAGCACCTGTTTTCTTTACTAGTTCAGCATCCAGGAGATAAGTGATCAATTGTTAAAAGCATCTCATAGTAATAGATGTTTACATTAAAGTCTTTTTGTAGCGCCCAGACACTTTTGAGTCTGGGAGTGTAAATACCTTTTAGATGTTACAGTTTCTTACTTGATGATCTTTGGACTCCAGTTCTGTGGTGGTCCTGTATCATTGGCTTAACAGTGAGTTAGAACAGGGAACTGGGAAGAGAAAAGCTTGTGGTGCATGAGAACTTATTTTTTTGAATTAGGGACAAGGCAAAGATCAGGGCCCTGTCTGTATGCACATGAGAAACACAGGCAGTAACTCTGAAAGTGCAATTAAATCTGGTGAGGTGGGTAAGGCCGTCCCCTGTACCCGACAATGAAGGAGAGGTGGCATCCCAAAACTCCTAGGATTGGGTCAGTGGTTTTGGTGTCCAGAAGGAAAGAAACGGATCACTTCCCTGCTGTGTTCTGGGTTCCCTGCCATGCCTGTAGCCAAGCCTAGGTTTGCTGGAGGTCTTAGCTTGATGTGCCCATGCCTCTTGGTGCCTGGGGGCAGTCAGCTGACTGGTTGTCTTTCTAGGCGACACTTTTAACAAGGCCATTGATGGCCTGGCAGGGCATTTGCTAGCTCGTGGCCTTTTTCTCATTTAAAACAGGGACCCAACAGCTTTTGGGAGTCAGCAAGTGCCAGCACTTGGCAATTTTGTTTTCGGGCTTTTATCTCTTTCCTGGCACACTTTAAATGCCACAGATGACTCTTTTGCCTATGGGGTCAGGATCCTTGCTCTCCAGATGCTTAAGTTTTGGTCAGGGAGGTCTGGGGAACAAGAGACAAATTTTACTCCACGTCCTGAATTTTTTTTTCCTGATGATTGGTGGTTTAAGGACAGCTTTTGGAAGATCTGCCAGTAGGCAGACTATAAACCAATCCTTTTGGAAGACTTTTCTGAGGCTATAAGCTGATTTTTTTGGCTTAGGAGCCATCCTGACTACTGTAAACTTATTTGTATGGATCTTAGCCGTTACCAGACCCTTCTGTGTCTCTCAAGGAAGTTTGAGAATGAGTGGGTGGAGTTAAGGTGAGTTAGGGCGAGATTCTTAGAAGCCCCCCAAATCCTCCCATTTGAGTCCGCCCACTGCCGGCAAAAGTCAGACAGAAAAGGTTGCACATGGCAGAAGCAGAAGTGGGTAGGGAGAAGGGTTTAGAGATTCAGCAGAAAGCTTGGGGATAAAGTAACTCTTTTATTTGCCCGTTCGCTGGCAGAAGTTCCCGCGACACTGTTATGTGGCCAGATTTACCCGTACCCACCCCTTTGTTCTATGGCTTTTGCCCATTTGCTGGCAGAAGTTCCCACAACACTGTATGTGGCCAGATTTATCGGTACCTGCCCCTATCTGCCAAAGTAAGTGGTAAATGTATCTGCCTCTTTGTCCCATGGCTGTAGCTGAGAGAAAAATAAAAAATTAAAATAACAAACCGGAATCAGACTCCAATCTTAGGCATCCCCAAAGAGTGGAGAGAGATCTAAGAATCAGCTCAAGTTCCCCTCCTCTTCGTCAGGCGGTGGGAAGGGCTGCAGTTGTGCTGGAGTTGGTCCACAGTGGACCCAAGTCAGCATTTACCCCTTGTCAGGAGTGAAAATGTGCCTGCCATTGCCAGCACAGCTGGAGGACACCCCCCAGGGTGTCTGTTGCAAAGAATATAGCTCAGACTACAGCTGCAAGAACGGCAGCCTCACTCAGTGTGGTGAAGAATCATGGAGGTAGCAGGGTAGCTGTGTAGGGGTCCAGCAGAGGCAAGGGACACAAGCATGCTTGTGGTCTCACAGTCTCTCTAGATGAGGGAGGAGGCGGCAAGCGGCAGTAGTCAGCAGGTCCTTGGTGGTCTATCCAAGTCACGGGAACCAAATGTTAGTTAAGGTGGCACGCGTGGCTGGCTGCAGCCCGAGGTGGCCATGCCGATGGAGGAGAGTGCTGGAGGAAAGTCACGAGCCATGGTTACCTTTCTAGAGCCTTATTGGGAGAGAGAGAAAAAAGGAAAGAGAGAGAGAGACTGTGCGGAGGGGGGGTATGGAAGGAGAGAGAGTGCAGAAAAAGGGGAGAACGCACAGAGGGCACGCCCACATTTTAGGCTGGGATGCCGTCACAGGCTGGTGACATAATTAAGAACTTAGTCCTTACAATTACTTTCATAAACTTGACACAAGATGCACTATGGAAGGATCACCTGAGGAACTAGCAAGGTGAGATAGCTGTGGCTTGTTCTGCTTCTCTGATCTTCCAGCAATCACCCCAATAACTGGCCTCAGGTTTGATTTCATTAACAAGTACCTTTTAAGATTCCTGCCACATCTGGCGCCCAACGTTTGTGGTACCTCGAATTCATGACAAAGCCTCTTGCCTGTGGCCTTGCGGGCCCAGCTCAGGCCCGAGGTACACTCGGCCGGCTGTGGTGACACTTGCCGGTAGGATTTACTAAAGAAGGCAGAGGCAGGAGGATCCCGAGTTGAGGCCGGCCTAGGAGAAGCTTCGGCCGGGGGGAGCCACAATCAGAGTGGTGGAAATATGGAGGCAGCAGCTGCTGCTCCAAGTTGCTGGCTGCTTCTCATCGTGTTGGTGATTGCGGTGATGCTGCTACCTGGGACAAAGGGTTTACCACTGCTTGTTCAGAGAAGAATTGCCAGGGCCATCGTGTTACAAGAAATCATCGACAAAGGTCAGTTTGGAAAAGGTTGGCAAGACAAATGCTGGGGAGAAATTGCTGTAAAGATTTTCTCTTCTAGGGAAGAATGTTCATGGTTCCAAGAGACAGACATTTATCAGACTGTGATTGCTCCAAACCACAGAGGAAGCACCAAAAAAAAAAAAACAAAAAAAAAAAAACTAAAGGGAACCATGATCATGCCTAACAGTGACTTTGAAAACTTCAAAAGGATGATGGGACTCCACAATGGACTATGATGCCACATGGACTATGGTAAAGCCATTAACACCATGGAAAGATCGACTCTGGACTACAAACTGCTCAGGACAATTTCGAGATGACTGGCTGAGATGATACAGCCTGACGGACTACCTGAACAAGGACTTGAAACAAGCCCTGCACTTTATCATTATGCAGCGGCGGGACAAATGCTACAGGACTTGACAATTAACCCAAAAATTTTCTTTTCAGGATCCCCTAATGATGGAAGTAATTTTAAGAAGATGACGCCCACATCCCCAAAAAGTGGGATGGGAGGTTTTCGGTCGTTTAATGAGTTTTGGATATCGTCATGGTTTATGATGATTGGTTACAAGTTGTTAATTGTTAATGGTCAGAAAAAAAGCTGAACATGAAGATTAGATTAAAAGGTTTTGTTTAAAAAAGAAAAGGAAAAAGGAGAATATAGATATGAGGTAGATCACTGAATCTACTCTGAGAAAAAAGATGAAGAAATAATAGGATAAATGGGTAGATCACTGAATCTACTCTAAAAAGAAAAAAAAAAGATATAAAAATGACAAAAGGTAGATTACTGAATCTGTTATGAAAAGAAAAATACTTTTTAAAAGGAACTACTTGTTTTAAACAGGATAAGTAATGAAAATTTTTGTCTGAGTTTATCAAATGTTACTGGACTGGACATTGTTATATATAATGGAGTTTTCACCTGAATCTGTCAAATGTTAATGGACTAGACATCATTAATGTAATATTGACTGTGTATATTTTATATACTTATTGGATATGATATTTCTTGTATTAGTTATAACCTTTTTTTAATTTTAGACAAAAACAGGGGAAATGTGGTGGGTATTGTGTTCCCTGAAATATTGTGTGTTCCCCGAAATAAACATATCTGGGGTCAGAGAACAGACAGCCACTAGAACATAGCCAGAAATGGTGGCTAGAAAATGGGAAGAGTAAGCCATAACAGAAGTTGGGCGGTGGTGGTACACACCTTTAATCCCAGCACTTGGGAGGCAGAGCTAGCCAGATCTCTGAGTTCAAAGCCACTTTAGAAACAGCTAAGCTTGGTGACCCACGCCTTTAATCCCAGGGAGTGGGGGCAGAAAGAAAAGGGTATATAAGGCTCGGGGACCAGGAACTAAAAGGAAAAAAGCATGTAGTTAGTTTAAGCTTTGGAGCAACACAGTTCAGCTGAGATTCATGTGGAGGAGGACTCAGAAGATTCCAGCCTGAGGAAACAGGATCACCTGAGGAACTAGCAAGGTGAGATAGCTGTGGCTTGTTCTGCTTCTCTGATCTTCCAGCAATCACCCCAATAACTGGCCTCAGGTTTGATTTCATTAACAAGTACCTTTTAAGATTCCTGCCACACTATGGAACCTTTTGCTCCATGCCATGTAGTATAGTAATTTGAGTGTATGGTGATTTGAAAGAAAATGGTCCCCAAAGGGAGTGGCACTATTGGGAGGTGTGGCCTTGTTGGAGGAAGTGTGTCACTGTGGGAGTAAGCTTTAGATCTCATATGTGCTTGTGTTTCAGACTTCCTGTTGCCTGTGAGTCAAGATGAAAAACTCTCAGCTCCTTCTCCACCACCATGTCTGCCTGCATGCTGCCTTGCTTCCCGCCATGATGATAGTGGACTAAACTTCTGAACTGTAAGCAAGCCCCAATTAAATGTTTTCCTTTGCAAGAGTTGCTGTGGCCACGGTGTCTCTTCACAACAATAGAAACCCTAAGACAATGTTTAATGTTAGAAATGTTTGGGGTCTAGCCGGGTAGCGGTGGCACACACCTTTAATCCCAGCACTTGGGAGGCAGAGCCAGGCGGATCTCCGTGAGTTCGAGGCCAGCCTGGGCTACCGAGTGAGTTCCAGGAAAGGTGAAAAGCTACACAGAGAAATCCTGTCTTGAAAAACCAAAAAAAAAAAAAAAAAAGAAAGAAAGATAAAAAGAAAAAAGAAGAAAGATAAAAAGAAAAGTTTGGGGTCACAAAGGAAAAGATCATAACTCTAGTGACGTGTCTGGACTAGGCAAACTTTACTCTTGGTCAAGGATGCACTGAGACCAGAAGTGCATTTAATTTCCATTCTACCTCAGGTGATGCCTGTGTCTTTTCCCCATTGCCTGGGGTCTGGCCTTAAATTTTATTCAGTTGGCTAATGAGAAAAGAATTGTAGGCAGGAGAGGAATGGGAAAGGGGTACTCATTCAGGGAGAAGAGGAACACAGCTCCAGGCCATCAAATCTCTATAGTAGAGCTGGGGGACTTTGTGTAAACAGACATTTTACTGAGGGATGGGGATTAAAACGTTTTCATAAAAGTCTTACAGCATGGGGGAGATGAAGAGACTCTAATTCTTGTCCTAAACACAAGTTTTATAGGATTTGATAGGAAAGACTCAGTTATTTCTTACACTACCAGTCCCTGCAGGACTACCATCAGATAAATGCCTTGTCTCCATTTTTCAGATAAGAAACGGGGACTCAGAGACATCAGCCCATGGTTCATTAGCTGAGAATAATCCTGTAAAATCAGGTCTTTGTGATTCTGTAGCCTAATAGCTCCTGTATGTCATTTGGCCTTCCTGAATTAGGCACCAATATTGTAATGATCAGAGGGACTATTCTATACATAAATATGTGTGTGTAAATTACATATTTATACATATATAAATTATACATATATACCTATATATAAATCACACACATATATGTAAGCAGAATACACACACACACACACACACACTCACACACACACATATATATATATATTCATCCCAACTGCATTCCTTAAGGATAGCAGGTCTTACATGTTTGTATCTCCATACCCAGCAACATCCTGATCCAGAGCCAGAATTCACTAAAAATAAAGAAGCATTCTTTAATTTGTGGGCTTATATAGGAATATTTTAAACAAAACATACTTTAAAATATTTTAGTGGGTTTTTTTTCCACTCAGCAACAATCCTGCTCAAAGAGAAAAATCTGTCAAACTACAGTTTTCACAAAACACTAATCTCTATTTGTTTCCTAAGATCTGAGCTAAATGCAACTTTCTCGCAGTCGAAAGGGGTCTCTGATGAGTTCACTCAGTTCCACCCTGGAATGGAATGCCCACTTGTTGCTTGTTCAGGGAACTGATGATGCCAACAATTCTTTGTTGCTGGCATATAACCAGACTCGAAAGTTTGTCCAGCCTCTCCGCTCCAGCTGCCAACATTGGCAGCACCGTTTCCAGATAATTGACCTTGGTTCTGCTGACTGAGAAAGTCAACTCCCAGAGTCAAACAGGACTCCTATTTAGATAGGACCAATGTTATTTAACCTGTGGGGGTGGGAGTGGAGAAACGTAGTATTCACAATACTGAAACGAAAGGATTTGTATGAACCTCGAAGCCAACATTCAGAAACCTAAAATAAGATTTAAAAATTAAAATAAATTGCCAGACCATTTATTTTTTCCTTTGCCTCTTCTTTGCTTTCTTCGGGGAATGACCTAAGGTTAGGCTTTCAATGGATGATCTAATAGACATACACAGTGAGTATTGATGATCCTTATAACAAACATTTATAATCACTAGTTTATTCAAAACATTAATCCATTTAGATGTTTGTATTCCCATCAAAAGTAAGCTCAAGGTGAGATGAAAAGCAATTGAATTGGGAACTTTGTACAATAACAGTGTCCATTGCAAAAAACAAAACAAAACAAAACAAAACACATGACAATGTAACTTTATTCCCATTAACCAACCTTGAAAGCTGTAACAAATCTGGCACAGTTCAGTGAAAAAATGTTAATTGTTGAGGGGTTATACTCTCTTCTCGGGCACTTACAGGTAGTCATGTGCTGTGAATTATAGGACTGCTTTATTGCAGCCAGGACAGTGCACTGGTCACCCACTTTCTAATGTTTCTGAGTTTGCCTGGCCTGCAACTCTGCATAGCACACATAGTGTGCTTTCTTTGAAAAACCAGTTTAGCAACCTTTATCTTCTCCACAGGCTTTTTCCCCCTTTTGTAACACAACACCCTGCAAAGATCTGCAAAATCAAGAAGGATTGTCCCTGAAAGACCATACCACAAGGGTGTTCTAACAAGTTTGTGTTAGCTGTTAACAACTGAGAAAACTGGGCTTTGGAAAATTTCAGTAACTTCCCCCACATCACCTAGCTAAGACTGAGAAAACAAACTCAGTCATCTGACTCCACACTAGTGAGCTACATGCTTTCAATAACAAGGCATGTACACCTTGGATCTTATCATTTTCCCTTTTGATGACGTTTAGATTTGAAATACTTAGAGCTAAATACTTTTATGGGACTCAAAGAAGAGTTACGAAATCAGGACTGTGGGAACTAAGTGACTACTGCTTTTGTAAAATATAATTTGGTGATGTACATAAGAAAGGTGGAAATGTTAACAGAAAAACTATTACAACCCAGTAATTGAAAATTCAAAGGGGAAATTCAATGCAAATTGCTTTTGGATAAGTGTGTATTCATGCATTCCCAGGACTGGACAAGGAGCACTTTAGTTAAAACATGCCCTGCTAATTCTAGATCATTGAAGAAATGGAAAAAATGCTTGGCACTACAGAGGCAGCTGAACTAATCTGCCCAGGGCTTTCAGGCTGTAGTGTATCTGTTAGTTATTATGGCGCTCTTATCTGTGAGGAACACGTCCCGAAAATGACAAGACCACAGAAGAGTTTTATTAAAGAGGATAGAGGTGACAGGCCTGTGTGAAACACACGTGAGTGAGGAAATAAGGGGGGCTCATGCAAGATGGCACCAGCTTTATAAAAGTTGGGCCGCGCATGCATACAGGAACTCGTGTGGGTACTCCACGCATGCGCGTAGATTACATGGCTGTGCGTGCTTTACACAACCACATAAAGCCACAGAGTCCCGTCCCACGAGATGTCTGACCTGGAGATGGCTATTTTGAACCGGAAATAGTTAGGCGGTCTGCTGGGCAAGCCCAACCATGTGGGCATGTAATTTTCTATCATTCCCGACTCATTTTTTTAAAAAAGAAAAAAATGTGGATAGATGGGTATGGGACGCCGTTTCTCTCAAAGACTGCTTCAGGCTGAATGGTGGATGTCGATTGGTCTTTGGGGGGAGATGGGGAAAAGCTGCCTGAAGTCCTGGGATGAAGTCCTGCAGCTGTGTCCATCCTCCATGGTGTGGCTGGTCCTGGGATGAAGTTCTGTCATGCCTTGTCCTGCAGCTGTCCGTCCTTTATGGTGTGGCTGGGAACCTTCTGTCTGACAAGACACTGGTGACATAAAAAGCTTAGAGAAAAGACTCATTATTATTTTATTTTTGGAGTTGACATTTATCTGAGGTGGATCTGGTCTGTCTGTTTGGAGACATGTTAAAAGTGGCCATGATGTTTTAGTACTCTGCTTGATTTTTTACCTGAGACAAGCCTTATTCGAGGTGGTTTATTTAAGGCACCTGCTTGTTTTGTTAGTTTAGCATTTGGGATACACAGGTGATCAGTTGTTGAGTATTGAACAGTGATAGATTGTTATATCCTTACCGCCTGGATATTTTGATGGTCCCTTTTGCCTCCAGCTCTATGTGGCCCTCGTTGGGAAGGAAAGGGGTGATACCTTATTCCTCCGGAATTGGTGACAAGGCAATGAATTCTGGTGTCTTCTGGAGCTTGAGAGTACAAGGCCCTGTTTGTTTTACTGTATATGAGGAGAGATTTTTCTGGGATGGAGGTGAGATAAAAGGTTTTAGATGAGACAGGTGGACCCAGTGAGGAAAGCCCTTGAGTTTAGCGGCTGTTGGAGTCACAAGAATTACCTTGAAGGGTCCCTGTCATTTAGGGAGAAGGAGTGAAGGGCACTGGCCTGGAGGAAAGAGAAGAACCTGATCCCCGATGTGGACTGGAGGTGGACAATGATTGTCACACGGCTGGGGTAATGAGCAGTCTGCATAGCTCCATAGGATAGACCTTAGGTGACATAAGAGAGGAGTTAACAGGCTATCTGGAACAGCTGGAGGGTTGGATAAAAGACCTGGTGCTAGAACTGGTCTTCCATACATTAGTTCAAATGGAGAAACTGAAAGAAGCTTTTTAGGAAGAGCCCTGAGCCTGAGAAGAGCTAGAGGCAATAATCTTACCCAGTCGAGGTGAATTTCCTGTGACATCTTAGTAAGAATGGTTTTTAAAGACCGGTTGGTACGTTCCACCTTTCCTGAGGATTGAAGACGGTATGGAATATGAAAATGCCAAGGGATGTTAAGAGCCTTAGCTAGTGTCTGAGAAATCTGAGAGGTGAACTCCGGGCCATTGTCAGACTGAAGAGAAGCAGGAACCCCAAACTGAGGAATAATTTCTCGGAGAAGGTGGTCTGCAACTGTCTGAGCCCGCTTATTAGAAACCGGATATGCCTCCAACCAATTTGAAAATGAGTCCACCATCACGAGGAGATATTTAACTTTCCTGACAGTGGGCATATGGGTAAAATCGAGCTGCCAGTCAGTCCCTGGAAGGAAACCTCTAGCCTGGTGGGTGGGAAAAGGCTGACTCCTGTACTTGGTATTGGGATTTGTTTTTTGGCAGATCTCACAAGAGGCAGTAATAGTCTTTAAAAACTGTAAGTCCTCAGAGGTGGGCTGCAGGTGAGCTTTTACAAATTGAGACAGAGCAAGATTATTAGGATGAAAGAGCTGGTGTAGGTAGGAGAGAATTTGTTTAGTGTCAGGAGTTTCCTTTGAGGGTATAGGCTGTACTGTATGGATTCCCTGTGGTGGGTGAGGTGAGACTTGGCCCTGGAGGGCCGCTGTCCTGGCTGCCTGGTCAGCTCGGTTGTTCCCCCTAGAGATGATAGAGCTATCGGTCTGATGAGACCAGCAGTGGACAATTCCTATAGCCTTGGGGAGGTGGGAAGCCTCCAGCATGGCCATTATTTGGCCTGAGTTAGATATGGATCCCCCTTTCACTGTGAGAAGGCCATGCTCCCTCCAAATAGCAACGTGGGACAAGAGGATATGAAAAGCATATTTGGAGTCTGTGTAAACATTTAGAGATTGTCCCTGTGCCAATTGGAAGGCACGGTGAGAGCTATCAGCTCAGCCTGTTGGTTAGTGGTGTGTGTAGGTAATGCCTGTGCCTCTATTACCTCAGTATTTGACACTGTGGCATAACCTGCTTTACGGGTCCCTTTGTATAAAAAGGAGCTGCCATCTGTGTACCAGGAATAAGAGGCCTGAGGCAATGTGCCCTCCTGTATGTGTGAAGGGTGAGGTAACAGTTCCTCTAAGGTTTCAGTGCAGGAATAAGAAGGAGAATAGTCAGCATTAGGTTGAGGGAGGAGGTTTGAAATATTAAGAGGTAGACAAGTCTGGAAAGTAAGTGTGGCATCCTCTAGTAATGCCACCTGGAGAGAAAGAACCCTGGAAGGAGGTCAAGTTTGTAAGCCTTTATAAGTCAAGAGATGGGACAGATTATGGTGAGATAAGACAGTAATGGGTGACCCAAAGCTTAGCTTCTTTGATTCCCGAATAAGGAGCTCTGCAGCTGCTAGGGCACGGATGCAAGGTGCCCAGCCCTGACTGGTAAGGTCTAACTTCTTTGACAGATAGGCTGCAGGTGCAGAGCTGATGCCCTAGAGTTCCCAGGGCAAATCCCTCCTTCTCTGTTACATAGAGGGAGAAGGGACGGGTTAAGTCTGGAAGATGAAGTGCTGGGGCCTGAAGAAGAGCCTGTTGGAGCTTCTGGAAAGGTTTAGTGACAGGATGGAGGAGGGGCTCCTGTGGCGAGCCCTGCGCTGCCTTATATAAGGGGTGAGCAAGGAGAGAAAAAGATGGAACCCACGACCATAGGAAGCCAGCTATTCCTAGGAAAGACAGAATCTCCTGTTTAGTAGAAGGGACTGTAAGAGACTGGATTAGATGCTTCTTGTCTACAGTAATAACATTGTGGGTTGGAGTAATAGTTAGACCCAAATAGGTGACCTGGGGAGTTGACAGCTGAACTTTAGAAGGAGATACCCTATAACCTCGACTGGATAAGAAATTTAGGAGAGGAGAGGTGTTAGTTTGGCTATCCTGTAAGGACGGGCTACAGAGTAAAATATCATCTACATATTGTATTAGTTTAGAGCCAGGGAGAGACAGAAAAAGCAGGTCAGAGGCCAGAGCCTGACCAAATAGGTGTGAGCTGTCTCTGAATCCCTGTGGCAGGACAGTCCAGTTCAGCTGTGTGGACAGGTGAGTGTCAGGATCAGTCCAGGTGAAAGCAAAGATATTTTGAGACTGAGCACTGAGAGGGATAGAAAAGAAAGCGTCTTTGAGATCTAGAACGGAGAAGTGAGAGGTTCCTGAAGGGATGGTGGATAGGAGAGTATAAGGGTTAGGCACCACAGGGTGGAGGGGGACCACTGCAGAGTTAATGAGCTGGAGGTCTTGAACCAGGCTGTAGGTTCCATTAGACTTTTTAACTGCAAGTATGGGGTGTTAAAGGGTGAAGAGGTTGGGTGGAGCAGTTTTTTCCTGAGAAGGTCGGAAATGATAGGTTTAAGTCCTCTTAGGCTCTGGAGTGAGAGAGGGTACTGAGCTTGGGTGATATATCTGGTGGGATTTTGTAGCTGGATAGTAATAGGATGATGGTGTCTGTAGTGGATAGTCATCCCAGCATTGGCCTGGAAGTTCCAACCCCCATTGAGGCTTCAGTAATGGTCATGCCCACAAGGCAGGGCGGAGGAGGAAGCGGAAGACCAAGGATCGGGAAGAGGTCACTCTCTTGGTTCCCGGACTCTGGACGTTGGAGGTAGACCGAGCAGAGTTCTCCAGAGAACATGACCGGACTGCACTATACCCTTGCCAGACCCTGTAACCTACCCCCTCATTTGTAAGTACCCCACAAAATAAACCTCCCTTTTAACTACATGGAGCGGCCTTAATAATTTCACCAATAGGTGTCTAGCAATAGAAGGGTTCTGGGTATCCCAGACTTTTGGATCTACCTGAGAGGCTGGCAAGGGAAAAGAATTGTTAGAGTCAGTAGAGTGAGTGGCTAGGAGAAGAGGAGCTGCTGGTTTGTCTGGGGTGAGGCGAATGTGTGGAGCAAAAGAAATGGACGCTCCGACCTTAGCTAGAAGATCCCTTCCCATTAAAGGTACAGGGCAGCTTGGCACCACTAAGAATGTGTGTGTGAGAGGGATGGCTCTGAAAATGCAGTTGAGTGGTGGTGTCTGGTGAGGTAGGTAAGGCTGTCCCCCAACCCCGACAATAGGGAGACAAGAAAGAGAGGTAGGCCCCCAAAACTCTCTCAGGACAGAGTAGGTAGCTCCGGTGTCCAAAAGGAACGGGATGGGGCGCCCATTTACCTTTATCACTACCCTAGGTTCCCTGTGTGAGATGGGAGTGGCCAGGGTGGAAACCGGGCAGCATCAATCATCGCTGTAAGCCAAGCCTACAAAGTCAGCCGGAGGGTGGTCTTCATCTGGCGTTCCTATGTTGCTTGGGACATTAGGACAGTCAGCTGACCAGTGACCCCTTTGGCGACATTTTGGACAAGGCCTTGTCGGTGCCCTCCGTTGGGCAATGGTGCAAGCCCGGGCCCAATGGCCTTCCTTCCCACATTTGAAACAGGGGCCAGACGGCTTTCGGGGAGCCAGTCGGGCAGTGTTTGCCAGCATCTGGTAATGTTTCTTTTGAGCTTTTTCATCTCTCCCATGGTACACCTTAAATGCTATCGCCAGCATATCTGCCTGTGGGGTCAGAGGGCCATTCTCTAAACATTTAAGTTTATCCCTAATGTCGGGGAAGCTCTGTGAGACAAAGTGGGTCATTAGGAGCTGCCTGCCCTCAGGGCTCTCCGGGTCTAAGCTACTGAACTGAAGTAGAGCCTTGGTGAGCCGCTCCTAGAAGTGAGACGGATTTTCGTTCTTATCCTGAATTACCATTTTTAGTTTTTCATAGTTTACTGGCTTTAGGGCAGCCTTACGGAGGCCTGTCAGGAGACAGGTAATAAACCTATCTCTGGCCAGGGTTCCACGCTGAGTATTATAATCCCAGTGTGGTCAGGAACCACCTCAGCTCCTGGAAGATGTGAGGGGTTGGTCTGGTGAACTTCATCTGCATGAGTTCTAGCCTGTTCCCATACTCACCTGCACTCCTCAGGAAGTAAATTATTAGAAAGTATCATGTATATGTCATGAAAAGTGAGACTATATAGGATTGAGTTATATATTGAAACTGTTTAATAAAGGAAGCAGAATTAGAAGTATAAGAACCCAGCTTAGCTTCTATCTGAGAGAGTTCTGCGAGAGAAAATGGAACATGAACCTTAATCAGTCCATCCACACCAGCCACCTCTTGCAAAGGGAGAACAGTGGACGAGTTTGGAAGGCTGGAATCAGGCACTTTAGCAGTTCGAGAGTGTGTAGTAAGTGGAGTGAAAGTTGGAGCCAGAGCAGGGCCTCTGGAAACGGCCGCTGCCGAGGAAGAAGAATCCAGAAGGGGAGCTGAAGGAACAGACGCCCTAGGAGTAGAGGTGGGAGCTGGAGGTCGGATAGGTGGAAGTTCATTAGCAGGATCTAGAGTCAGAGATTCCGGAGTCAGAGAATCCTCCAGTTTAGGCATAGCTAGGAGCACATGAGCAGGAGAGAAGGAATCCAGAAGAGAAGGCTTAGCACTGAGAAAGAGGAAACCAATGACATAGGGCATCTCTTTCCATTTGCCTGTTCGCTGGCAGAAATTAGATAACTCTCATAAAATATCGGGATCCAAGGAGCCGCTCGGCGGCCATTTTTTATTATTTTCTAAAGCATATTTGGGCCACTTCTTAGTACAGAGACGGATAAGCTTAGGAATCTTTAAGTAAGGCATTAAGGTAAGAGGTTTCAAAGCCTCAAGAAGGCAGCCTAAAGGAAAATTAGGGCTGATCGAGTTGGAAGCCTTATTTCCCATGTCTGCAGCAGAGAGGCAAAAACAAAAAATTAAAAAAAACCCATGATCCAGAACTAAGATGCCGGGCATCCCCAGAGATCAAAGTTGGATCTACTCAGGCACAAGCTGCCTTATCAGCTGGTCAGCCGATAAGCAAGGGTGGGGGGGTGGGTGTCCCGCTGTGTGAGGCAGACTCCCTGGGAGCCCTTAACGCTCTCAGCTGCCCCATCGGGCGCCAAGAACGTGCCGATTCCACACAGCCCCGGGACGCACCCGACGGTGGTGGTCCTTTCTCGAAAAATATCTCAAGCTGCAGACGTGGGAGGTGGCTGGAAATCCGGGCTTGCGATGGGGGCCGACCATAGTCGGGGGTTCCCCCGGTCTCAAGAATAACCAGTGAGGTGCCGGACGCTCAACGGTCATTCTCACGGATTCAGGAAACCAATCAGTAGCGGTGTTGCATGCTGATTTGTGCAACCAGGCTAATGCAGAGTGATCTGTCGCGAACGGAGCAGAGTCCCCGGATAGTGTAGCCCAGAGTTTCTGTCCCGGTTCCCAGGTTTCCAGGCACAGAGCTTCCGGAAGCACCCATTCCCTAACAGTATCTTCACAGTCAGCAAAGTATCTTGGAAAGGATAGACATATTAAACATTCTGACAAATATTTTTTATCCACAATGTTTTTAAATCATTAAAATGCCTATAGAATGTGACAAAGGAAAACTCATGTAATTTAAAAACATTTATATAACATGGGGTTGTTTTTTTAATTAAATAACATAAAACATCAAAATATTAAGATATTATACTGTCAGGAAATCTTTAATATACTAAAACGTAAACAGAAAAAAACAAATCCCTTATAGTAATATTCTAATGTATTTTCTCCCTACCTTTTTTCCAAGTATAACATAGAGCATTTTTATCAATATATAATTAAAGTACTATATATCTGTTTTGTGTCCTATGTGGATTTGTTCTTTGATTTAACTATTCCCATATAGCTAGAAATAGAGAACATTTTAACTCTTGTAAATGTAAATAACCTTGTGAACATATTTGCACACATATATTTCTGCGTTTATTATTGTTTGCTCAGGAAAGAATCCTAGCAACTAGATTGACACTTAAATTTCATCTAGAATACTGTTCATCAGAGACTCCTAAAACAATACAGGGTACTGCCATTGCTCTTAGTTGCCTACCAGAACTACTAGTTGGTAAATCTGCTGCTGAACTTACCACACACTCTTGTCACATGACACAGAGATATCAATTTAATATTGACCAAGGAGATTCCTCCTTGGTGGCTAGTGCTCATCATATCAGAAAGCGCTATGCAGATTGCTAGGGGCAGGTATTAGTTATTTGGCGCTCTTACCCCGCAAGGAACACAAAAAATCCACAGTAGAGTTTTTATTGAGGAAGGATAGGAAGAGACAGACGTGACAGGCCTGTGGGAAACACACACACACACACACACACACACACACACACACACACACACACACGTGGTCAAGAGAAAGGGGAGAGAGAAGAGACCTGTACAAAATGGCACCAGCTTTTTAAAGGGTGGGCCACGCATTCGTACAGGACCGCATGTGGCTACTCCACGCATGTGCGTAGATTACATGGCTGCACGCGCTTTACGCAACCATGCAAAGCCACAGAGTCCTAGTCACTCGAGATGTTTTGACCCGGAAATAGCTATTTTGAACCGGAAATAGCTAGGCCGGAGTGTCTTGGTCCGCCGGGCATGCCCAACCGTGTGGGCATGTTGTGACTTCATATCAACAGGGAGCAGGGGTGGAGGGTTGGGGGTCATCAACAGATTTACTCAGCAGTGAACTACAATAATGACCAACATAAGATGTAGCGATGGGCACAACAGTGGCCCAATTATTATGGCAGTAACCAACTGCTTTCTGGTTGGAATTAAGGCCCATTCCACAAAAAGAAATACTTGTCTGGCATTGTAAAGCTGGCTCACAGGATTCACCAGGGATGAACCTCCTACTATTATTTTGCTAAATGGACATAGTATCAAACTGCCTTCCAAATTGATATCTGCCTACAGATTAGTGCAGCTCCTCAAATTGCATCATACATTTTTTTTTGTGCAGTGGATGGCAATTAATGAAGAAACTCACAACTCATCCAAGTGCAGAGAATAAGTGACTGTGGAATGCTCAGGCACAGATGGGTCTTGGGTTACACCCTTCCCCCATAAGGCTCATGGACATTACAGAACAGGGGGTGGACGGATTGGGGAGCCAGAGGCTTGTGAGGACCAGAGTGAAAACTGCCTTCTGGACACGTGAGCACTGCTGCACTTGTCGACCCACAGCACTTGTGGTTGCCTGTACAAGACTTGAACAAAACCAATGCATTGAACATTCCAGCTTGGTTGTTGGAGGGACGAATGAGTTCCCGCTTCTAGCTGAAGAGCTGCTGACAGGTGGTGGTTTCTTGGGGAGGGAAAGCCAGTTTTCTTAAGGTTAGGGCCTCTGGGAGGTCAACCACGCTCCAGTGGGTAGTCCCACACTCATGAACATGGGGCAGCACAAATTGGACTCAGTGGGTTATTAGAAGAAAAAAAGGAGTAAGTAAAGCTGGGAGGGAGTGGAGAGTGGGAGTGGGCCTGAGGGGGGTTAGGAGAAAGAGGAAGGGACATGATCAAAATACATTACACGCATGTGTGACGTTCTCAGACTTGCTCCTCCTTGGGCACGTTTTCCCTCTAATGTAAGTCTACTCACCTGTTCTATACCTAAAGACTAGACCTTTTTTCTTTCTTCTGTCTTTTTGTTGTTGTTGTTTGGTTCTGTTGTTGTTGGTTTGTTTTTTGAGACAGTCTTTCTATTTTGTAGCTCTGGCTGTCCTGGAACTTGCTGTGCAAACCATACTGGCCTTGGACTCCCAGAGATCCACCTGCCTTGGCCTCCCAATGCTGGGACTAAAGGCGTGCACAACCACACCTGACCCTCTTTCTTTACTTCTTAACATTTTACTTCTTACAATATAGTTTTATTATATTATTTCCCCTCCCCCAAGGCCTCTCAGATCTTCCCACCCCCTACACACCCAACTTCATGTTCCTTCTCTCCAAAGAACAGAAGAACACAGAATAAGAGAATAAAACAAAACCTCAAAAGACAAGAAACATCATACCATAAGGAAAGAGAGGAGATAAAAACTACAGAGTTCATTTTGTGTTGGCTTGTCCTGGATTGTGATTGATAGACCCAGTGACAGTCCATTGGAGAAAACTGATTTTCCCTGTCCAAGCAGCTATCAACTGTAAAATACATTCTTGGTCAGGGTGGGACTTCGTGCCTACTTCACCTCCGTGCTGGGATTTTGTCTGGCTTAAATTTGAGCAGGTCGTGTACATGGGGTACAACTCTAAGTTACTTATTAGAATTCTACTTTGGCAACAACATTTTATACTAGGACAAACCCCCTTAGTACTGTGGCCCAGGCCAACTCCTGAAGCAAGATACAATTAACTACAGGTCACTAGAGTCTGCATAAGTTGCCAAGTTCTAGAAAAGTGAACGACTCGCTGCAGCATCATCTGCCTCTTTACTCCATACTCATCATGCCTGTCAATTCTCTATGCTCCAGACTCACAGAGCGAGTAGCCAGTTTCAGACTGCTCTGGGGCCCCAATCAACCTCTAACAACCTCTGCTGTCCTGTTGCTCTCTTGGTCCTTGAAGCCCTTGCTTTGCCCTCTTCGCTTGCGCTTGCATTTTCTGGTCCACCCTGGCTTCTTAGAATAAACCACTAATCCTTAGCATGAAATCTTGGAACTTGGTAGAAAATTAAGGAGAAAACCGTTTAGGAATCTGTTCCTCTCAATTTACATAGTCGTGCCCAGAACTGCTCTTCTTTGTTCCTGGTTGAATGTGGCCCTGCTCTTCCTCTTACCACGAATTGTGTATTTATATATTTGTTTTGTTTCTTAATTGTGATGGGCTTTTTGATCAAGTTTCTAATTGAATCATCTTTAAACTTGAGCTCACATTTAAGAGAAGGAGAATGGAATTTTGAACATGTAATCCATTGAACTGTATTTTCCCCCTACCAGCATGTGTGAGTTTCACAACTTTAGAAATAAAAACTATTGCTTTAAGACATAAGACAGGAAAGCACAGCTCTTTTAAGGGAATCATTTGCCAGACCTTGGTTTTCACCTACTGTGAATCCTTCCCAAGAGTTCTTTACAACAGCTTATTTCCTCATTACAGAAGGAGGAGGAATGGATTTCTCAATCACCCCTCTTTGTATTCTTAATGCTGCAGGGATAAACAGCTCCAGGCTGCAAAACAGAGGGAAAGCAAAATTAGAGAAGTTGTTGCTGAGAACATGGATTATCCTAATGACTGAGTAGCAAATTGATTTTCCAGTTGTTTGCTTTCATCAGAGCTGAAGACTTAACTTGTCAACTCACATACATGTAAAAACAGTCTTCAATGACAATTATGAAGAGATTAGTGTGTAACTAGGAAGACCTCAAAGTGCCATTGACACAACAAACCTTTATATGTATCGAGACAGTTCTCCATCACTTAAAATACATGCACCAGGAAAGTGGAAGTGGGGCTGGAGAGATAACTCAGTGATTTAAGAGTACTGACGGCTCTTCCTGAGGACCTGGGTGCAATTCCCAGCACCCACATGGTAGCTAATAACATCTGTGACTCCAGTTTCCAGGGGAGCTCATGTCCTCTTCTGACCATTTGCTAGCTTCCATGGGCACTATATACATGTGGTTCACAGATATACACACAGGGTAAACATCTATACAAAGAAAAACAAATAAATCTCAAAAATAAAAAAAAAATTTAAAAAGTGTCTGGAGAGTTGGCTCAGTGGTTAAGAGAATTTGGTGCTCTTGCAGAGCACCCGGGTTTATCCCAGGACTCACATGACTGCTCACAGCCATCTGTAACTTTAGTACCAGAAGATCCAATGCCTTGTTCAGCAACATTGAATCATACTCACTTGAAATGCAAAAATAAACCAGATCTACCCAACTCCTCATATAAAGTTTTAGCCTTTATGTTGTTGACATGTAAACGGCTTCTTTAAAAAAAAAAGATTATGTATTAGTGTGTGTGTGTGTGTGTGTGTGTGTGTGTGTTGTACTTGTGCACTTGTGGATGTCAGAGGTCAACATGGGTACTAGGGATTGAACTCAGGTTGTCTGGTTTTCCAGGTGAACGCTTTTCCTCAATAGGCCAGCCATCTTGCCAGTCCCATCCACACTGCTTTTTTGTGTGCACCAAACATGACTGTATTAAAATACCTTGACAAAAAAGTCTGTCAGAGCTTATTGACACAGAAAATATTTCTCTACTTAAATAATATTAAAGTTGGTTTGATAGGATGATCAAGCCTTGAGGGGCTGAGGTGATGGCTCAGTGGTAAAGTACTTGTTTAGTATGTCCCTAGGTTGAATTCCCAGCATTCCCCACAATAAAAAACACATTAAGATAAAAACATGAAAAAAAGTATGTATCCTAAATCTGATTTTTAAAAAAGAATGAAATTATATTTTGAATAAAAATGGAAACTTGTACATCTGCATTAAAAAAATCTTTATTTTGGAAATTTTAAAACATGCAGAAATAGAGGATAGAGTGCAGTCATGTAATTTAAATAATTACCAATATGTGACCAATCTTAATTTTACTCTATAGTTTTACCCCTTTACCCTATAGTTTTAAAGGCAATTCACAGATATCTTTTCCTAAGACACAGATTTCGGAAGTGCATAGTGATAGGTATTAATATTTTCCTCAGAGTCAATTAGAAATAATGAAAAAGAGCAACATGAAGTTGAATTTTTTAATGTTAACATTTATAAAGAATAGGAAATCGTTGTAATTTACTGATTCTAAGACACAGATTTCTTAAAAAAAAAAAAATGGTGTTTTTCTTTTTCCCCTTTGTGGTGGTTTGAACAGAAATTACTCCCCTACACACACACACACACACACACACACACACACACACACACACACACACACTTATATTTATATATTTAAATGCTTGGTCTTGAGGGAGTGGTGTTACTTGTGAGGGATTAGGAGGTATGGCCTTGTTGGAGGAAGTGTGTCCCTGGGGGGTAGGCTTTGGAGTTTTTGTGGGTTTTTGTTTTTTTGGGTTTGTTTTTTTTTTGTTTTTTTGTTTTTTTGTTTTTTTTTTTGAGACAGGGTTTCTCTGTGTAGTTTTGGTGCCTGTCCTGGAACTCACTCTGTAGGCCAGGCTGGCCTCAAACTCACAGAGATCCGCCTGCCTCTGCCTCCTGAGTGCTGGGATTAAAGACGTGTGCCACCACATAACTTAACACCAACTTAATACAGCTTGGCAGGCTTTGGAGTTTCAGAAGCTCAAGTCAGGCCCAGGATCTCTCTCTTCTGCAGCCTGCAGATCAGAATGTACAAATCTCAGCTACATCTCTTATACCATATCTGCCTGTATGCCACCATTCTTCCTGCCGTGAGGACAATGGACTAAACCTCTGCAACTGTAAGCCAGCCCCAATTAAACGCTGTCCTGCATAAGAATTGCTGTGGTCATGGCGTCTCTGCAGCAACTGGACAGACACTAGGACAACATCCTTTCAAATGGTTTAGATCATCAGCACGAGTTTTTTCAATTGCATTTTCTTTTATGTGAGTGTGTTTGTGTTTGTGTGTGTGTGTGTGTGTGTGTGTGTGTGTGTGTGTACACGCACAGGCCAGAAGACAGCTTTCAGGAGTTGGTTCTCTCCTTCTAACAGCTGAGTGCAGGGGATGGATACCAGTTTAGCTGCATGGAATTTACCCTCTGTGCTATCTTTTCTTTTAGACAGGTCTTAATATGTAGCCCTGGCTGGTTTAGAACTCACAATGTAGACCGGGACAGCCCTGGAACTCAAAAACGATCTACCTGCTTCATTCTCTCAACTGTTAGGTTTAAAGGTGGGTGCTGCCACACCCTAGATGATTTGGCTTTTCAAAACACTACCTTTCTTAAAACAGTTTTGTTTTATGGGGATAAAAAAAATAAATAATATTGAAAGAAAATATAGAAATTTGTCATTATACAGTTCTTATAGCATTATAGTTCAGTTAGCTACATTGTCTTTTTATGAGTGAATAAAATTCAGTTATGAATATGGACCATATTTTTTATCCATTTATCAGATTATTGTTCTAGATAGCTTAACTGTCAACTTGACAGAGTTTAAAGTCTTCTGAGAAGAGATTCTCCATTGAGATAGTGTGGGTATGTCTGTGGCTGACCCAGCCCACTGTGGGTTGAAGATTTGTCTACACAGTGGTCTGGGCTGGTTAAGTAGGCATGAGCCTGTGAAGAAGCCAGCTTCTGTCCTGACTTTACTCAATGACAAACTGTAGCCTGGAGGCTGAATTAAGCTTCCCTAAGGCACTTTTAGGTCCTGGTATGCGTTCCTCAACAGCAGGCAGGTAGGACACTGACAGACATGAGCACTGTTTGCTTCTTCACTGCTGCATGCATGGGGACGCAGGTGTCCTTATATAGGCTCGCTGCCTTTCTTTGGATCTGTCCAGAGATGACGTTACTGCACCAAATACTGCACTTATTTAAATGGATAATTTAATTCACATTTCTACAAGATAAAAAGGGTTCCCTTTTCTTTATTATTGTCAGTCTTGTTATCTTTTGTGTGGATAAAAAGCCTTCTGAGGTAAAGTGATACCTCTCACGGTATTTTTGATTTACATTTCCATGGTGATTAGTGATGCTAAACAGTTTTTCATACACCTATTGGATACCTGTATGTCTTTCATTGAAAAATGTCTACTTAATACTATTGCCCATTTGTAAAATAAACAATTTGGTTTTGCCATTGAATTCCTGCACATTATACAAAATTCTGTGGATAGTAATCCTTCCTAAGATGTATAGTTTACAGTTACTCTCTCCCATTTTTTATAGGTCATCTTTTTAAATTTACCTTTTATTATATTTACTTTTAAGTTTATTTTGACTACTTAAAATATTACCTTAGTTAGCTTTATTTGTCAACTTAACACAACCTAGAATCATTCTAAGAGGAAAGTGTCAACTGAGGAATTGCCTAGATCAGATTAGCCTGTGGGCATGTCTGTTGGGATATTATTGATTACTAACTGGCACAGGAGGGCCCTGCCCACTTTGGACAGCACCATCCCTAGGTAGGTGATATTGCATTGTATAAGAACACTACCTAAGCATGAGTGGGTAACCAAAAAGCAGCAGTCTTCCTCCAGGATTCTAGGTTTGGGGTTCCTTCTTGAGTTCCTGATTTCTCTCAGTGATGGACCATTACTTGAAATGTAAGCCAAATAAACTCTCTTACCCCTAAATTATGTTTGGGTTGAGTGTTTTATCATAGCAACATAAACAAAATTAGAGTAAATATATTTTTAAAATTTATTCCCTGAGAAAGAATTCGCTGTATGTACATAATGTCTTTTCATCATAATTGCTCTCCAATCCTCTCCAACTCTTCCTAGTTAGCTCCTTCTCATCTCTCTTCCAACTTCATGTGTGTGTGTGTGTGTGTGTGTGTGTGTGTGTGTGTGTGTCACACTGAGCCCATTAGTGTTGCCTGTGCATGAGTGTGGGTCCATCCACTGGATCAGAGGCAATGTGGGTTGTTTTTCCATTGTGAATTGTTTCTTTTCCTGTAAGGATTTTTCATTTTGATAAAAATCTCATTTGACTATTTTTTGTTTTGTTTCCTATGCTTATTATGTCTTATCCAAAAATTTCTTGACTATTCTAATGTTGTAACATACTTCTTTTGTTTTCTAGTAATTTTATAAGTTTATGTTTTACATTTAACTTGTCTAAGTTGAGTTGCTTTTTGTAACTGTTGCAATATGGGTGTCTAATTTCACTTTTCTGTATGTGGACATAAGACTTTTTTCCAGGAGTGTTGTATTTTTAGTTTCCTTATTGCATCACTTACTTTGGGGTTCTGTTCTTTCTTTTGTGAAGTTAGTGAAACAGAACAGGCTATAAAGCAAATGGGTAGAACATTCATGAGCTGAGACCATACAAGAAAAGTTACAAATGTAACTTTATCTTAAAAAAACGCTGGAGCTTTTAAATAGAACTCAGCTAACACGTGGCAACTTCCCCCTCCTTGGGAATTAAACTTGTTTCCTCCAAAATAGAACCAAATGCTAAGAGCTTACACTTATTATTAGACACATTTAAATCTGGAAACAACACTGCTTGGAAAAATAACTAAACTAACTCCACAGTGTTGTTGTAATCATTTTGCTTACTTTGCAGTCTCTCCATGACTTCATGTCCCATAATATCTTCCTAAGTCCTATAGCCCTTATCCCCTACATATAAATGGGGATATTTATTATTAAAGTCTTTTAGAAAAAAATAGCACATTCTATAATAATTTTCTGAAGTATAAACAGGTGTTCCTTACATTTTTGACTTCTACATTCTATGTACACAATCCTAAAAACTCATTTCAGGCTAGAGAGATGGTTTAAGAGGACCCAAGTTCAGTTCCTAGCACCCATGTTATGTGACTTCTAACCACCTTTAACTCCAGATCCAGGGTGATCTGATGCCTCTGGCCTCTGTGGAAACTTGCACACACACACACACACACACACAGACAGAGAGAGAGAGAGAGAGAGAGAGAGAGAGAGAGAGAGAGAGAGAGAGAGGTGGGGGGATTTTTTTAAAGTCTTGATTGTCTAAGGTAATTGTTAGGGTCCTGGAGAAGTCCCATAAAATACCACCATCCACAGGTGCTATCAGCAAGAGCATTTATTATCTCAAGAGTAAAGGTACCTGTATGCTGGGACCACACATCTGAAACAAAGGCAAGATAGCGACCCCAAGTGAAGCTCACAGGCTCCTTTTAAGCACAGCTAAAGGGGATTTCAGGGACAGTTAGGTCATCTTAAATATGATTGGCTTACTTGAGTGACAATCATATTAGTATGTTCTAATTGTCTGGGGCTGGTTAAGGTTATAGTTTTTCCATTTTGGGGCAACCTGAACAAGTCCCAGACTTTGTCCTTTTTTGGGTTATTACCTTGAGCTACTGTTGGGGAGAAGGGCTGGCACAGTCCTCGTACATGCACCATCCCCGCTGCCAGGGGTATTTGTGACTGATTGATTACCTTCTGTTCATGGTTCCCTCTGAAACTGCTTACTCAGTCCTGGGAAACTGAAATTAAGGCCTGATCTCCAACAGAGGACTGAGCAGCCTGTTATGGCATCTGCTCAGTCCTCTCAGTAATATCTAACAGTTTACAAGAACCAGAGTCATAGTGCATGTCAAAAATAAAGTTCATATTGGCCCTGGTGGTATGCACTTGAAAATCTCAACATTCAAGAGGCTGAGGCAGAGGGATCTTAAATTCAAGGCCAGATTGAACTATGTAGCAAGAAAGACCCAATGTCAAAAGAAAGGGCCATACAAATGGCTCAGCAGGAAAAGGTGTTTGTCACCAAGCCTGACAACCTACATTTGATCCCTGAGACCCACATGGTAGAAGAAGGGAACGGATTTGTCAAATTGTCTTCTCAGTTCCGAACGTGAGCAGTGGCACATCCATGCCATTTGTATACACAAAAAATAAGTAAACAAAGATGTATTTTAAAGCCACAGAAATAAGCATATGAATACTATACTCATTAATATTGGATATTTAGGTAATCTCATCATTTTAAGAACAATGAAAACCATAACTTACAGCTGATGGTAGAGCTCAGCTGGTGGAGTCCTTGCACAGGTCTGAGTTTATAAAGTTTATTTTTATTCATGTTTGTCTTGAGGTTTAAGTCTAATGTCAGGTTTGGTCTTTGGGTGAAGGCAGCTGTGGTTTGAACGTTATTGGCCCCATAAGCTCATAGGGAGTGGCACTATTAGGAGGTGTGGCCTTATTGAAGTAGTCTGGCCTTGTTGGAGGAAGAGTGTTACCATGGGGACAGGCTTTGAGGGCTCTTTTGCTTAAGCTTTGCTCAGTGTCACAGTCCACTTCCTGTCGCCTTCTGATCAAGATGTAGCCAGCACCATGTCTGCCATGTCCCACCATGAGGATAATGGACCAAGCCTCTGAATTGTAAACTACCACCTCAGTGACATGTTTTCCTCTGTAAGAGTTACTGTGGTCATTGTGTCTCTTCACAGTAATAGAAACTCTAACTAATACAGCAGCACACTCTAAGGTGAACACATTTCAGACCAAGATGTCACATCTTAAGCCAGAAAAGAGAAAACGGGAGAGGAAGGTGGGTGGAGGGAAAGAGCAGGAAGAATGTATCAACCCCTTCATAAGTATATTCCCAGTGACCTAAACTCCTCCCAGTAGATGCTAGCTCCTAAAGTATAGAGACCCATAGAGGTTTCCTAGTGAGAACTTACTCAGCATCCAAGAATCTGAGCTTGCTTTATCCAGCAGGGCTGCATAAGGGAATGATTTGACCATAGGAGTGGTTACAAGGTATATGGAAGGGTCTATACTTGGCTGTGCAGTATGATTTGATCTAGCAAGGGGGAGGTCTTCTGCCCCACCCCTTGGCATTGTTATAAAAAGCCCTTTAGAAGAGAACGAAGGGGCTGGTGGATTTTGATCCAGGTCCTCCCAAAGCTATCCTGTGTTTCTGTCTCTCTCCTCTCCACTATCTTTGTATCTACAAGTTTCTTATCCCTATTTCCTCCTCATAGGAACCCTTTAAAAAGTGGGAACTGGCCTCCCACAGATGGCACCTGAACAGTGACTTGGGTGCAGAGGACAGTTAAGTGAGAGTAAAAGGACCCCATGGAAGCAGTTGGACATGTCCTGTTTTGTATTAAGGTTAAGGCGGTGGTATTTTATTCTTCAGGAGCAAAAACTGTATACAGAAATATTAGGCTGCAGCAAGTATCTCTTTATACACAGGTTTCTCTCTCTCTCTCTCTCTCTCTCTCTCTCTCTCTAATTTCTATTAATATTAGGAAAAAATATAGGGCTTATATATAGGAATATTGTGTAGGAAGAAACTTAGGGTAAGAGTAGAATTTCCCTAGTGCCAGACCTGATGTACAAAAAACAGTGTCCAGGAACAAGCAGCCACTGTGGACTCAGCAGTCTGAGAAAGAGAAGCCACAAGGGGGAAGGGAAAGAGTAAGCAGATGTTTGAATATTCACTTGTAGAGAGTTTGAGAACTAGGAGTTAAGGTAGAACCACAAGTACAGGCATTCTTGGAGTTCGCAGAGGACTGTGTCCTTGGTTTTCTAACTACGGGACTCTGGATGCAGACTCCTGGGTGAGAACTGAGGTCAAAATGTAAAAATATTATGAGGAACATGGGCCGTAAAAGGTCTGTGACCATTAATTCAGGACAGTTTAGATCTAAGCCTTGTGTGGCAGGGGGGAGTTTTCCCTGACTCAGGAGAGACAAAACCCTCCACTCCGCCAGCAGTGCCACTAGATGAGAACACTTTTACAACATCATTCAATCAGGGTCAGTTCCCTCTTGGCCACGAGGCTGAGTTTAAGGAACAGGAGTCTCTGAATGAGACAGAGAGGAACTAGAGGGCTTGAAAAAGTTAGCAATTTCTCTTTCTCAAAAACGGGAAGCTCTTCAGTTCTCTCCTTCCCAGGTCTCTTTTCCTTCTGTAGGAGTGGAATTAGACTCACCTGGGGGTCATCTATCAGCATGGAAAGGTTGCCCGTAATTGCCCTGGCTCAAACACCTCCCAGATCATGGCCAACCCTCACTGCTAGTGCTGCGTCTCCCCTTCAAGCCATTATTTGGGAAGCAGCTAGCAGAGGGTAAGAGGTGCAGGGCTTTCAAAAGTTCCCTGTAATTGAACACCCAGATGTCCAGGATAGTATAGTGTTAGTGAATGTAAACGGAGCCGGGGATGCAGCAGCCATGCATGACAGGTTGTGGCTGGATTTCCTCCCAGACCCGGAAGGGCTGCTTGAAAACCACAGCTCATAGTGGCTGGGTTTCCTTCCAGAGCCAGCGCTCCTTGAGAGCTGCTGCTTCTGGAAGCAGGAGGAACCTTGAGCCCCTCGGGTGAGAGGCATTTGAGAGTGCTGAGGTCTCAGGACTGGGATTGTAAATGCCAGAGCCAGCAGCTAAAGTCATGAAGTTTCTGTTTGCTGGCTGCACAGAGAATTTTCTGAAAGGAGCACTGTAGCAGCTCAGTTATTATGGCAACCACCCGCACCCTAGGGCAAGCTAATTGAAAGTGCCTCTGTAGCAGGGAGTGAAGTTTCAGCAGTGTTTGTTTGAACTTAGTTGAATTGTTGTATTCAGGGGAACTGCATTGAATTTGGGTAAAGGGACCATCCCCTGGCCAGCAACCATCTGATGCTGGGTGCATTTCCACCAGTTGCAGAATGTCTTGGAGGGCCTGGCAGGGAAATTGGCTGGAGAGGGGGTGGTTTATTCCCAGTGTTACAGCCCCTCCCCTCCAGCAGTGGCACTCATTCATTTCTGGGGTCAAGGGAGCTGGATACAAAGACTCTAGAGCTACTGGTTTCAAACTTTCAGGAGAACTTTAAGACTGTTATTAGAACTGACTTTTCTGAGTAGACTTCAGAACAAATTACAGAAATGAAACAGTTTTGAGTTCACCTACAATTTTAACCATGGTGACTCATGATTCATGTACCCTAAAATGTAAATAGTTCTGTTGAGATATTTTTAGATGTTTGCCAAAGTTTGGGGTCCTATAGAGAATTTGCTTTTGAATGTAAGAGTTGTAAGTATGTATAGTAATATGCATACTAGAATTATATTAATCTGTTGATATTAATGAAACATTGTTTGGCGAAGCTAAGGGAGTCTTTGAGCTATCAGCTCAACTCACAGATGGGAAAATCTTTAGAGAATCTCAACCTGCAATGTTTAGGCCCAGATGTGGGAGATTTGATGCCTCTGTTAGGAAACATATGTCCTCAGTGCAAGCCCAGTGCCTATCATGTGGTGCAGCCTTCCTCTAGTTTCTGTGGGGAGTGAAGAGGACTTGCTGAGGTTTGGGAAGGCTTGGAATCTTCTTCTAAATCCTCCTTCTATCACATGCAGCCCTTCAAAATTTCATTTATTTCTAACCTAACTTATGTAGCTGTTAAGCCCTGGCTTATCACAATTATGATATAGCTTTACTAAAAAATAAAAAATATAGTTGCTAAATTTTTTTTAGTTTATGTTTTTTGTATCTACAATTGTCATTTCATGTTTTTAAACATATTCCCTACAGAATGTAGGATGCATTTTCTTTCCAAGTTCTCAGTTCATTTCGTAATCATGAGATTACAGATAAAGAACTCAATGTTCTGGGAAGGAGCCATTCACCTACTATGAACTCCTTATTTAGGCAGCAACCAGCTGATGTGTCATAGAATTTATGCAAGTGTGGCACCTGTAGGAACATAACATGATTTTCTGTCCAGAAGTATATATGTATGTGCATATGTGGCTCATATAACTACATGGGCACACATGTTTACCATAATGAGAACTAGAAAGAATATCTACAATGGCTGAATCCCATCATATGATCGTCACAATTCATTTTTAAGCACTGATACCATGGCTTCACAGAACATGACAGTCTTCATTGCACCAGTGACTACTGAGAGGGATTAGTTGAATGGACATTTATATAGGAAATCTCTTTCGGATAAATAATTTATATTACAAATTTAAAAGAGCTCTTACAACTAAAAGAAAACAAGTAAGGGTTGGAGAGATAGTTCAGTGTTTGGGAGTTCTGACTGATCTTCCAGAGATGCCAAGTTTGATTCTCAGCACCCACATGGCAGCTCACAACAATCTGTAACTCTAGTCCCAGAGGATGCAATGCTCTCTTCTGGACTCAGCAGGCACCAGGCAAGCACTTGATGCACAAACATACACATGGATGAAGCAGTCATACACATAATATTTAAATTAATTTTTAAACAAATAAACCAATAAAATAATGTGCCAAAGGTACCAATCAGTACTTTGCTAAAGAAGGCAGATGAGGGCTGGTAAGATTACTCAGTGGGTAATGGCATTTGTTGACAAGTCTCACCACCTTATTGGATCCACAGGACCCACATTGTAGAAGGCAGGAAAAGATTCCAAGCTGCCCTCTGACCTCCACAAACATGTCACAGTGAAAGAAGAGAACATACAACCAAAAGTTATCCTCTGACTACCTGTGTATGTGGCAGCATACATTAAAATTTTCTAGGGTATTACTTAATGCCCAGGACAGATGAGATTGAATCACAAATGTGTTTTTATATAACTATGTGTGTTTGTGTGAGGTGGAGTTTCTCTTTCAATGTTCTAATGACCATGTTTATTGAAGTACTATGTCTTTAAAGTAGTGTGTTTGAGGCACTGTTGCAGAATATTATTTTAAGATGTGTTAAATTTGTTTACAATGATTTGTCTGAATGATGCAAAGATGGGTTGCATTCTTTTATGTTGCATTTGTTTAATTCTGTGAAGCTTTGTTATTTTGCCTGTCCAAAACACCTGATTGGTCTAATAAAGAGTCAAGTGACCAATAGGTAGGCAGGAGAAAGGATAGACAGGGTTGGCAGGCAGAGAGAATTAAGAGGATAAATCTGGGAGAAGAAGATCAAGAAGCTAGGAAAGAAGGAGAGGAGGACACCAGGGGCCAGCCACCCAGCTGCACAGCAAGCCATGGAGTAAAAAGTAAAGAAAGGCATACAGAAATAGAAAAATGTATAAGCCCAGAGGCAAAAGGTAGATGAGATAATTTAAGTTATGAAAAACTGGCTAGAAATGAGCCAAGCTAAGGTCAGGCATTCATAAGTAAGAATAAGACTCCATGTGATTTATTTGGGAACTGGGTGGTGGGGACCCAAAGAGAAAAGAGTTAAAAAAAAAAAAAAACAAAAACAAAAAAAAAACTACACTTTGGTGTACTAATGTGAGGCTCTAATATCCCTAAGGCCCAAGATAGCTTAAAAACAAACAAACAAACAAACAAACAAAACGAACATGGCTCCTTTAAGAAATTCTGTCATATAGTAGTGAACTTAAACAGCTTTTTCATGTTAATAGAAACAAAAAATCTAAGTAAAAATGCCTGCCACATTGCAGGACACCAGCATTGCAGAGCAGGGGGAGTTGAATGCAGTTCTCTGTCAAATATACCTCCCCAAGGAACACAAGCTTGAGGCTTGGCTTCCATGAACCTAGAAGTAGGCAGAGCCAGTCAATAAAGCAGCGCATGGGATCCATCTGTAGCTTAGCAATTTAAAGGCTCTTGCATAGGCTAAAAGATATACAGTAAAAGAGGACCAGATAGAAAAACCTTTAAACAGGTTACGGTGTGTTTGACAATGTGCATAGGCTTAAGAAATAAAAATAAAGAGTATAGATAGTCAGAAATAAGTAAATAGTTTAAAAATGATAAATTCATTAAAAAAGAATAAAAGTAATATACAAGAAAAAACACATAAGATGGGAAATTCACAGGGAATCTGGATTCTGTATGTTGCTATATTGATTTTGAATCTTTTGATTGCTGATAAGCAAAGGACAGATGCTAAGAGACCTGGAATTGGAAGAGGAACTGTTGAAATAAACCATACTGTATACTTTTGAAATACTTTAACTTTAAAATGGAAGTCAAAAACTGTATTTGTAAAATGGAACTTAAAAGATGCATTGCTTTGGAGAAGAAGTTTTGCTTTTGTTCCCATAGGAGATGAGAGACTGTATTCCTTCAGGATTGATATGGATCAGGCTTGATAGGGGAAGACCTCCTGAAACTTGACAGTTGATATCAACAAAGGTTATATCTGGTCTGCCCAGGATTGGCCAATTTCTCAGTTTTCTTCAGGGACTCTTAAAGATTTCTTCACCCACATACAACAGGAAGCAGTCTAGAGAAAACAATGCACACATTCCCAAGAGTTGGAGTGTGGGTAGTGTTTGGCTATTTGGAAGGTTGTAGCTGAGTTTTCCTGTGTCCCGCCTTGTCTGCAGTCACTCAGACCCAAGTAAATACACAGAGGCGAATATTAATTAAAACTGCTCAGCCATTAGCTCAGGCTTACTACTGACTAGCTCTTGACACTTAAACTCAGCCCATTTCTGTTAATCTGTATGTTGTCACATTTTCTGTGGCTTTACCTGTGTGCCATTTACCTTCACAGTGAGCTGGTGTCTCCTTACTCAGCCTTCCTCTTCCCAGAATTCACCTTGTCTGTTTATCCCACCTATACTTCCTTCCTGGCTACTGACCAATCAGTGTTTTATTAAACCAGTGTACAAAAGCATTATTCCACAGCAGTAGGTTGTGGATATTTGTTATCATTTAGGGGAATATAGGAATATAGAATAAAAAGATAACTATTAATCTCAGATATTTTGCATTGGCATGGATTTTGCTATACTGATACAAATTTAAAGTTATTTTTGTTACACTGTATGTTTCTAATCTTCCTTGGGATATTGTGCTTATGCAGCTCATTTAAAAATGCAATGTATAGGGCTGGAGAGATGGCTCAGTGGTTAAGAGCACTGGCTGTTCTTCCAGAGGTCATGAGTTCAATTCCCAGCAACCACATGGTGGCTCACAACCATCTGTAATGAGATCTGGCTCCCACTCTGGCATGCAGGCAGAACACATAATAAATAAATCTTTATAAACAAACGCAATGTATAATTAAGAAATGAGGTTAGTAGTTAATCTATAGTAATCAAACTTATAGTCACATTATGTATGTTTTCAAGGCTAAACAGGTATATTTTAGAAAGACAGATGATTTTCAAATACTTCAAAGACCTACAGAATATGGCATTTAAGGAGCTTAATAACCTAAAATTTTTCATGACAGTGAGACACATCTGCTCCTGGCAGCACCAACTTAGTTCATAAAAAGATGATGGGAATCACAGAAACTCCATATGAAGTTTGCTTTCAATGTGGCAAGGCTAGCCATCTGGGCAAGAAACTACTTTGCCTTCACTGCTGACAGTATGCTTTATAAACTGGACATGCATGATCCATAGGAAAGTGACAGTTGAATTTGCCAAAACAAGCCAGGACAGTCCTTCAAAATTCCTGCTTCATAGAAGAGTCTGCCAGATACAATAGGCCTGTAGGCTGAAGATGGATGTCCCAGTGTTGTAGAGGAAATTTGGGTGACTGTCCAGGCAGCCAGACGTCTCTGCTGTTAGGTAATAGTACATTCTTCTGGAGTCTTTGTAGTTAAGATTAAATAGTTAAAGTTATAGTTTTCTTTAGTTATGATAAAAAGTAAATTAGATATAAATCATTAAGAATCACTAAGATAATGGAGTATTTTCTCTAAATTTGCTAAATGGACTGAACATTGTAAATTACTTCTTATTTGATAACTGTTTTTGTTGTCTATAGTTTTACTATGTTAAAGTCAAAACTTTTCATTTTTATTTAGACAAAAAGAAGGAAATGTGGAATATTATTTTAAATGTTGTGGAATATTATTTATGCTATGGAACATTTGTTTAATGATGCAAAGATGTGTTCCATTCTTTTATGTTGCATTTTTTTTAAATATAAGCTTTTAATATTCATAAGGAAAGAAAATGAGTGTAATTCTTTTTGTTATTGGACAATATTACAATGGAATTAAGAGAATTACATCAGGAAAAAATACAGAACTTAGATCTGCTTCATATTTAAGGATTTTTGGAATTTGCTTACACCTGCCATTACTATTTCTTCACTTGTAACATGTTCATCAGAACAGAACCCAATTGATTCTATAGCAGTTAAATATGTATACAATATTTATAAAATTTATAGGCATGGAATAATTATTAATTATATTTAGTTAATAATTGGGAGTATAATTATACATTATTTACTTTTTTAATTAAGAAATTTTTCATTCACTTTACATACCAACCACAGATCCCCCTCTCATCCCTCCTCCCACTCCCCACAAGCCTTCCTCCCCAACCCACCCCTCATCTCCACCTCCAAAAGGGGGAGTCAGGAAAGCCTGGTACATTCAGTTGAGGCAGGTCCAAGCCCCTAACCTGCATCAAGGCTGTGCAAGGTGTCCCACCATAGGCACTGGGCTCCAAAGAGCCAGCTCATGCACTAGAGATGGATTCTGTTACTGAGGTGGCTTTATTGTACAGGATTGTTTTAGCTTTCCTGGGTTTTTTGTTTTTCCATATGAAGCTGAGTATTGTTCTTTCCAAGTCTGTGAAGAATTGTGTTGGGATTTTGATGAGGATTGTCTTGAATCTGTAGATTGCTTTCGGTAAGATTGGTATTTTTACTATGTTAATCCTACCTATCCCCAAGTATGAGAGATCTTTCCATTTTCTGATATCTTCTTCAATTTCTTTCTTCAGAGACTTAAAGTTCTTGTCATACAGATCTTTCACTTGCTTAGAGTTACCCCAAGGTATTTTATATTATTTGTTGCTATTGTGAAGGGTGATGTTTCTCTGATTTCTTTCTCAGCCCATTTATCATTTGAATATAGGAGAGCTACTGACTTTTTTAAAGTTAATCTTGTATCCTGCCACATTACTGAAGGTGTTTATCAGCTGTAGAAGTTTCCTGGTAGAATTTTGGGGGTCACTTATGTATACTATCATATTGTCTGCAAATAGGGAACATTTGACTTCTTCCTTTACAATTTGTATCTCCTTGACCTCCTTTAGTTGTCTTATTGTTCTAGTTAGAATTTTGAGTTCTTGAATAGATATGAAGAGAGTGGACAGCCTCATCTTTTCCCCAATTTAGTGAAACTGCTTTGAGTTTCTCTCCATTTAATTTGATGTTGGCTGTCAGTGTGCTGTAAATTGCCTTTATTATGTTTAGTTATGTTCCTTGTATTACTGATCTCTCTCCAAAACCTGTATCATGAAGGGGTGTTGGAATTTGTCAAAGGCTTTTTCAGCATTTAATGAGATGATCATGAGGGGTTTTTTTCTTTCAGTTTGTTTATATGGTTATATAGTGACAGATTTTCATATGTTAAGCCATCCATGCATCTCTGGGATAAAGCCTACTTGATCATAGTGGATAATTTTTTGATGTGTTTTTTTTGTTCGTTCCCTCCCCCCCAGACAGGGTTTCTCTGTGTAGTTTTGGTGCCTGTCCTGGATCTCACTCTGTAGACCAGGTTGGCCTCGAACTCACAGAGATCCACTTGCCTCTGCCTTCCAAGTGCTGAGATTAAAGGCGTGAGCCACCTCCGCCCAGCTTGATGTGTTCTTGGATTCCGTCTGCCAGTATTTTATTGAGTATTTTGCATCGATTATTCATGAAGGAGATTGGTCTGTAATTCTCTTTCTTTGTTGCATCTTTGTTTGGTTTGGGTATCAGGGTAACTAGAGCATCATAAAAAGAGTTTGGTAATGTTCCTTTCTTCTGTTTCTATTATGTGGAATGATTAGAAGAGTATTGGTATTAGCTCTTCTTTGAAATTCTGGTAGAATTCTGTGCTGAAACCATGTGTCCTGGGCCTTTTTTGGTTGGAAGACTTTTAATGACTGTTTCTATTTCCTTAGGGGTTATAGGTCTATTTAAATTGTTTATCTGGTCTTGATTTAATTTTGGTATGTGGTACCTATCCAGAAAAATGTACATTTTGTTTTTTTGTTTGTTTGTTGTTGTTGTTGTTTTAAGATTTTCCAATTTTGTGGAGTACAGGTTTTTGAAGTGTGACCTGATGATTCTCTGGATTTCCTCATTGTCTGTTGTTATTTCTCCCTTTTCATTTCCTATTTTGTTAATTTGGATGCTCTCTCTCTGCTTTTTGGTTAGTTTGGTTAAGGGCTTGTCTATCTTACTGATTTTCTCAAAAGACAAACTCTTTGTTTCATTGATTCTTTATATTGTTCTTTGTTTCTATTTTGTTGATTTCAGCTCTCTATTTGATTTCCTGGCATCAATTCCTCCTGGGTGAGTTTGCTTCTTCCTGTTCTAGAGCTTTCAGTTGTGCTGTTAAGTCACTAGTGTGCGATTTCTCCAGCTTCTTTATGTGGGCATTTAGAGCTCTGAATTTTCCTCTTAGCACTGCTTTCATGATGTCCTGTAAGTTTGGGTGTGTTTTCCATTTTCTTTGATCTCTAGAAAGTCTTTAATTTCTTTCTTTATTTCTTCCTCGACCCAGCCATGATTCAGCTGAGCATTATTCAGTTTCCATGAGTTTGTAGACTTTCTGTAATTTGTGGTGTTGTTGAATTCTAACTTTAAACCATGTGATCTGATAAAATACAGGAGGTTAGTCCATTTTATTTTATTTTATTTTATTTTATTTTATTTTTTGTACCTGTTGAGATTTACTTTGTGACCCAGTATGTGGTCAATTTCAGAGAAGGTTCCATGGGGTGCTGAGAAGAAGGTGTATTCTTTTATGTTACGGTGGAATGTTCTGTAGATAGCTATTAAGTCCGTTTGAGTCATAACATCTGTTAGATCCTGTAGTGGTATTGTGTTCCCCAAAATATTGTGCATCCTAATAAACTTATCTGGGGTGAGAGAACAAAACAGCCACTAAATATAGAGGCCAAAAAATGGTGGCACACACATCTTTAATCTTAGCATTCAAAAGGCAGAGATCCAGATGGATCTCTGTGAGTTCAAGGCCACACTAGAAACAGCCAGGCATGGTGACTCACACCTTTAATCCCACAAAGTGTTGTCGGAAAACAGAAAGGTATATAAGGCATGAGCACGGGGTACTAGAGCTGGCTAAGCTTTTATTTAGGCTTTTGGGCAGCAGTTCTGTTGAGATCCATTTGGATGAGGACACAGAAGCTTCCAATCTAAGGAAACAGGATCAGCTGAGGAATTGGCCAGGTGAGGCTGTGGCCTATTCTGCTTCTCTGATCTTCCAGCATTCACTCCAATATCTGGCATCGGGTTTGATTTTATTAGTAAGACCTTTAAGATTCATGCTACAAGATCCCTTATTTCTCTGTTAAGTTTCTGTCTGGCCAGCCTGTCTACTGGTGAGAGTGGGATGTTGAAGTCTGCCACACTAGTGTGTGGGGTTTGATGTGTGATTTAAGCTTTAGTAATGTTTCTTTTACATATGTGGGTGCACTTGTATTTGGGGCATAAATGTTCAGAATTGAGACTTTGTGTTGATGGATTTTTCCTGTGATGGATATGTAATGTTCTTTCCAATCTCTTTTGATTTATTTTAGTTTGAAGTCTATTTTATTAGATATTGGGATAGAAACACCAGTTTGTTTCTTAAGTTAATTTGATTGGAAAGTCTGTTCCCAACTTTTACTCTGAGGTAGTATCTGTCTTTGAAGTTGAGGTGTGTTTCTTATATGCAGCAGAAGGATGGATTATGTTTTTCTATCTATTCTGTTAGCCTGTGTCTTTTTGTAGGCAAATTGAGTCCATTGATATTGAGGGATATTAATGACTAGTGATTGTTAATTCCTGGGGTTTTTGTTGTTGTTGTTTTGTTTTTGATGGTAGTGTGTGTGTGTTTCCCTTCTTTGGGATTTGCTGCTATGAGATTACATATTGCCTGTGTTTTTGTGGATGCATCTAACTTCTTCGGGTTGGAGTTTTCCTTCTACTGCTTTTGTGACTCAAATGGACTTAATAGCTGCTTTTGTCTTGGAATATTTTGTGTACTCTGTCTATGGTTAATAAAAGTTTTTCTAGGTACAATAGTCTGGGCTGGCATCCATGGTCTCTTAGTGTCTGCATATAACGTCTGTCCAGGACCTTCTGGCTTTCAGAGTCTCCATTGAGAAGTTGGGTGTTATTCTGATGGGTCTGCTTTTATAAGTCACTTGGCCATTTTTCTTTGCTGCTCTTAATATTCTTTCTTTATTCTGTATGTTTAGTGGTTTGATTATTGTGTGGCAGGGGGACTTTGGAGGAGGGGTCTAGTTTTTTGGTGTTCTGTAAGCTTCTTGTATCTTCATAGGCATTTCCTTCTTTAGATTGGAAAAGTTTTCTTCTATGATTTTGCTGAATGTATTTTCTGTGCCTTTGAGTTGGTATTCTTCTCATTCTTCTATCCCTATTATTTTAGTTTTGGCCTTTTCATGGTGTCCCAGATTTCCTGGACACTTTGTTTTATGACTTTTTTGGCTTTAGTGTTTTCTTTGATTGATTAATCTATCTCCTCTATTGTATCCTCCATGCCAGAGATTCTCTCTTCCATCTCTTGTATTCTGTTGGTTATGCTTGCATCTGTAGTTCCTGTTTGTTTACTCAGATTTTCCATTTCCAGCATTCCCTTGGTTTGTGTCTTCTTCATTACTTCTATTTCATTTTTTAGGTCTTGAACTGTTTCCTTCACCTGTTTGTTTTTTCTTGGCTTTCTTTAAGGGATTTATTGATTTCCTCCAATTTTTTGTTTGTCATTTCCTCAATTTCTTTAAGAGAATTTTTCATCTCATCTTTAAAGGCCTCTATCATAAAGTTATTTTTAAGGTCATTTTTTTTTTTCTGCTTCTTCTATGTTGTGATGTTCAGGTATTGCTGTTGAAGAACTAGTAGGCTCTGATGATACCATATTGCTCCTTATACTGTTGTATGTATTTTTGCACTGGTGTCTACCCATCTCTTCCTCCAATAGGTGCAATAGGTGTCTGTGTCTTAGGGAGCTGCTCTTGGTCCAGTCTGTGCTGGCTGTGTCTGTGTCTCAGTACAATGAGTCACTCTTGGTTCAATAGCAGCACTTGGTTCAATCAGATTTGATGGATTCTGTGTCTCAGGGATACACTCTTGGTCCAGTCAGAGCTGTCAGATTCTGTGTCTCAGGGAGCCACTTAGGTTGCAAAGGGATGGGTGGGTTTGGAACAGGAAGTGTGCCTTGTAGATTGCAGGGTTCAGTCTGATGGGGCTGTTGGTGGGAATGCCTGCTTTCAGGAATCTTCCCTGCTGGCCTGTACCTAGGGTAGCAATGGGTGGGGTAGGAGGTATAGGTTGTGTCCTGGGGGCCTAGGTCATAGAGACAGGACTTTTGGGCTGGGAGGGGAGACACTCACCTCTTGGTTCAATCAGAGCTGGCAGATTCTGTGTCTCAGGGAGCTGCTGAGGTCTCGTGGGATGGGTGGGTTTGGGACAGGGAATGGATCTTGTAGATTGCCGGGTGTTGGTGGGGATGCCTGCCTGCAGGAGTCTTCCCTGCTGGCCTGCACAAGGGGCAGCAATGAGTGGGCATAGAGGGGGCATGAGTTGTGCCTCGGGGGCCTAGGTCCTGGAGACAGGACTCTCAGGCTGGAAGGAGAGACACTCACCTCTTCCATGTTGCATTTGTTGAACTCTGTGAAGCTTTGTTATTTTCCCTTTATTGGTCTAATAAAGAGCCAAGTGACCAATAGGAAGGCAGGAGAAAGGATAGGTAGGGCTGGTAGGCAGAGAGAATTAAGAGGATAAATCTGGGAGAAGAAGATCAGGGAGTGAGGAAAGAAGGAGAGGGGGACATCAGGGGCCAGCCACCCAGCTGCACAGCAAGCCATGGAGTAAGAAGTAAAGAAAGGCATACAGAAATAGAAAAATGTATAAGCCTGGAGGCAAAAGGTAGATGGAATAATTTTTTTAAATCTGGCTAGAAATAAGCCAAGCTAAGGCTGGGCATTCATAAGTAAGAATAAGACTCCATGTATTTATTTGGGAGCTGGGTGGTGGGCTCCCCAAAGAGTAAAGAGTATAAAAGAAACAACAGGGGGGCATATGTGCAAGAGACAGGATTATAATTGTTCAGCATCACTATCAACTCAATGAGTGTACCTGTGAGGGTGCTTCTAGCGAGGCTTCACTAAGGAGGGATGACCACCCAACTTGTGCTAGCTTGTGGTAGCACCATTGTTAGCATTCAGACCTGCCCCTTGGGGACCCGGCCAATAAGGGACAATACCTTGGCCCACCCAGCATCCTGACATCATCCTACATCAAGTCCCCTTTAAGAGAAAACCCTGTCCTTCCCCCCCCCACCCCCCGTCTTTCTCTCTTTCTCTTCCCATGAGGTCTTGTCTACACCTCTTCTCTCTCTGTCTCTCTTTCCCTCTTTTTCCCTCTCCCTCTCTTCTTTCCTCTCTCTCCCCGTGAGGTTGCTGTACACATCTCTTCTTCTCTTCTCCTTTCTCGTTCTCTTTTCCTTCTTCTCTCCTCAGCCCCTGCCAGCTTTCTTTCTCTCCCCCCCATCTCCTTTTCCCTTCCCTTAATAAAACTTTCCATGCCCAGGTAATAAAAAAGTTATTTGAGTGGTGCTGGAGAGATGGCTCAGAGGTTAAGGGCACTGGCTACTCTTAGAGAGGTCCTGAGTTCAATTTCCAGCAACCACATGATGGCTCACAACCATCTGTAATGAGATCTGGTGCCCTCTTCCAGGCAGAACTCTGTATACATAATAAATAAAATCTTTTAAAAAAAAAGATATTTTGTTGGGGTGCACCCTATAGTGGGTCCGTTGAAGAAAGAAGGCACTCCAATATGAAATTTTATGGCCTATTTGGCAGCAGGAAAGTGTATTTATTGACAGTTACACAAAGTATTTCCTCATACCAAGGCCCCTAATCTAATTTACGTGTCTTACTAAAGGAGAGCATCACATGCCCCCATGGCTCTAATTCTTTATTATGTATTGTTTGCAATAACACAGGTGTGTCTGAGGCATCCTGTGACCAAAGTCATGGGATGACTGCAAAGCCCCTTCAGCAAAACAATCACTGTTTTCCACAGGGATTCTTCAAGGTCAAAACAGTTGTTTGTTCTAATATCTACCCCAGATAAAGTGACTCTGCTAACAGAGTCACAACATTTGAGTAATGTAAAAAAAATTTTACTCAAATTTTGGCTGCAAAGTATATTTTCATAAGCAGCCAAGAAATTTAATGCCCAATTAATTTAATTACAGAGTTTACAGGTCATCTTTTACTTTAAAAGTGAAAAGACTGAGCAGGTTTGTCTCCAGAGTTTTCCTCATAGAAATATAAGCAGGAAGAAGCTGGATCATTGTCCTCTGGGATATTTTGGCACCCCAAAAGCAGAGAGGTAGAGAAAGTAGCCATGAGACAATTCCCAGGAACCCAAGTTACCACAGTGGTGGCTAGTTGCCAACTGGATGCCCATTCACCAAGCCTCCCATGGTGGTCCTCAGTGCTATCTGGAAGGAAATTGGAAGGAAAGGTACCTGAATAAAGGTATCAGTAACAAACAGTAAAGAATATGTGCAAGCCAACACATCGGCCCCAGGAAGAGGTAACTTCTTCTCTACAAGCTTATAACCCACTTGGATTCACAGCTTGTGGCTGTGTGGAGTGTCTAAACTCAGCACATGTGTACATGCTTTCTGATTTGCTCGGCCTGTCCTCTTTGTATCCCAAGTCTAGCACTAGGATTCTGTTGCAAGACAAAACTCTAAGGCCCAGTTGGACTGAATTCAGATTTTAAGGAGGCCTACTTCGTTCTGTATGCTAATGCTACTTCCCAGTATTCTTCCTGGTCTTCAGCCTACTGGGAACACTACCTCAGCTCTTCTGTTTGTCTCACAGTTCCTGCAATCCTGACTTTAAGTAGCAAAAAAATCACATGTAAATTTTGCCAAAGTAGTTTTACTGGGTATAATTATATGTCAAATAATAATAATAATAATATTATTATTATTATAATGTACTAAGTATTGTGTATTTCAATAGGAAATACAAAGAATTGTATTGTACCTTAGGAATGATGATCACTTGGAAACTGTATAACATCCATCAGATCTGTCAATTTTTTCAAGGTGATAAAGAGGGAAAAAAACCTACTTACTCTTTTTGAGTCTAATACAAGTAATCATAATTGTGATGTTCACAAAGAAACCCATTACTTTGTATAGTAACTTAAAATGGATAAAAACTAAATGTTTACTTTTTCAAAACAGTCCATTAGTAGATATAATTAGAATTCACAAGAATCAACAGAATAGTAAAAGTTTATGAAGAGTTTTATACATTAAAGAATCTCACATGTTTTTAGGTTAACATATCTAATATAAGCTAATACTAGAAATACTCACCCTGCAATACAAATATATGAATCAAGCTGAATCATAGCAGGTCTGATGTACTGTTAAGCTAGAAATGGCTAGGAACATCTCTAGATGTCAGAAATAAAGACTGAGTGGGAAATGGGAGACAGAGACTTGTGAGTTAGAACAAAATTAAAAACCCCGACAGTAACTTCAGCATTGAGAAGACAGAGGCAGACAGATAGGAGTTCTAGGCAAGCTTGCTCATCTACACAATGAGTTAGTTCTAGGTCAGGCAGGACTATATAGTGCGGTATTGTGGCAAAAACCAAAACAAAATGAAAACCTGTAACACTGCAGTGACCATACACATGATGGTTTACCAGGGCTAAGTCTTTTTTCTACCTGCTACTCCAGAGAAATTAATATACTTTTCAATTTCTAAAGTACTATGACTTAGATGATTAGCTGTCAGCTCTTGTTAGTTGAATGGATAGTTTGAAATCTGCTATCATGCTCATGAGTGTGATGTTGGGATACCAACAAGCATGCACTAAGAGCATCCTGACCAAAGTGTGATTAAGTTGACTGCATAGACTCAGGAGTTTTGAGGGGATGACTAGTTTATGATATGGGAAAATCTCCTTGACTGTGCCTATGAATCAGCAAGAAAGCTTATCTTCTGTTGAGGCTCTAAAACCGAATACCATCACAGCAAGTTAGCCCATCAGCCTATGGTTAGCTGTGGAGCATAAACTCATTCTGTATGCTTGGCTCAAATAATCCTAAGCAGGTGTCTTCATGGTAACTGGTCATGATATAACAAAATCCACCCAATCTAGGCAAATGTAAAACTGTGTGTGGTTAAGATCCTATGCCCTAAGCATGTACCAGCCAACCAAGCTCTGTTGAAGACTGATTTACAGTTTGAAGAAGTGAGTCACTCCAAGGAAACATCAGCAGAGACAACAGATAAACAGATAGAATCTGAATAGCAAGGACTAGAAAAGGGACACAGTCTTCTTCTTTTTTTTTTCTTTTTCTTTCTTTCTTTCTTTCTTTTTTTTTTTTTTTTTTTCCAAGACAGGGTTTCTCTGTGTAGCTTTGCACCTTTCCTGGATCTTGCTCTGTAGCCCAGGGGACACAGTCTTCTTATGAAGACACTCTGAAATCAAGGAGGAAGAATATAATCACAGTGAAAGAACAAGAGAGGACTGTTAATAAGGGCAGGAACATTTGTAAGAAAGCCAACCAGAATCACCTTGCAAGTAAAATACATACTCAGAAAGGAAAAAAAAAAATGAAAACAGTAGACAGAAAGCTCAGATCGCTTTGTGATAATTAGATCTGGAAATTAACTCTTGAATACACAGGAATTTTAGATTAGTTTTTCCTCATTGGGAATGCATGTGAAGGTGGATGTGTTTTTCATTTTAGTTGTTGTTGATTTCAATTTACCTCAAACTCTAATTTTCAGTTCTGGACACCACACTAAATTTATTGCGCTCTTGGCAATTTTCACTAATTTCACTATGGTACATAAATTGACATTAAAATACAGGTTCCTTGACAACCTTATAAAGGAATACCCTTGCTAGACACTGCAGTGTAATAGGCCATCAGTCAATCTAATGATTATTTTAACTATGTTGTGGCTGGTACATAACCCAAAACAAAATACCTACTTATGATTGAAGGTTTTATTTATAGGATTTACAAAGATCTATTGTTTGACTGAGAACAAAGATGAGGGTATAGTTATTCTAGTAATACTAATCATCTCATAACATCACCATTACATAAAAGAAGTGATCTAATTATAAAAGTTTAATATTTCAAGTTAGGTTTTAAGGCATTTAATATATCAATGATTCCTCCCTTAGAAAAAAACATGTTAAAAATAAATTATATAATAATGGGAATTAAATGCTCTAAAGTGTTAACTGCTTTATCATAAAACATATTAACATTAAATTAAATAGTGGTAGAAAATAAAGTAATTTGTTCTCTGGATACTTGACATTATACTGCTCTTTTCAGAGTTTTTAGGAAATAAATAGAAAACAGCAGTTAGTAAATTGGGCCTAGTGGTCCACCCACTTAAGAGCTGGGTGTGGTGGTCCACATTTGTAATCCCAGAGCTACAGAAGTGGAGGTGCTGGATCTCAACTTCACTGGCTAGCCAGCCTAGACAACAGGGAAGTGCAGGTTCAGTAAGAGATTCTGTCTCAAAAAAAAAAAAAAAATAACAAGGAATAGTAGAAGACACCTGACAACAACCTCTGGCCTCCAAACGTAAGTACAAACATGTGCATACCTATCCACATGCCCACACTCATACAAGAACATGCAGGCTCCAGCAAGTGCATGCATGTGCACACACACACACACACAGACACACACACACACACACACACAGAGACACACAGACACACACACACACACACACACACACACATGCATGCAAACACACACACATACACACATGCATGCATACACACATTCACACACATATATGTGCTGTGGATGATTGATTGATAAATAAAGTGCTGATTGGCCAGTAGCCAAGCAGGAGTATAAGCAGGACAAGGAGAGAGGAGAATTCTGGGAAGTGGAAGGCTAAGGCAGGGAGACACTGCTAGCCACCGCCATGAGGAGCAGGATATAAAGTACCAGTAAGTCACAAGCCACGTGGCAAGGTATAGATTTATAGAAATGTGTTAAATAAGAAAAAAGAACAGATAGCATGAAGCCTGCCACAGCCATACAATTTATAAATAATGTAAGTCTTTGTGTGTTTACTTGGTTGGGTATGAGCAGCTGCAGGACTGGCAGGTGAGAGAGATTTGTCCTGGCTGTGGGCCAGGCAGGACCAGAAATCTTTAGCAACACACATGCATGCACACATGCATGGACACACACATGCATGTACATACACACATGCAGGCATGTGTGCATGCACACACACACACTTTCTTTGGTTTCTCTCAGGACAAGGGTAGCATTCCTACTCATGAACTCTCTATGTACTCAATATATGCAGCTATATAGGCTTTAGTTCCAGATCCCACTGCTTCTACTTCTAGAAATCTGGGATTACACACAGTTCCAACTAAGAGCTGTTAGAAAGAGCTGAGATGTAGCTTAGTGGTAGAGCGCTTGCCTAGCAGGCAGGAAGGCCTAGGTTTAGTCCTGGTAAAACACCCTCTCCCTTGTCCCTGCCTTTTCTCATCTTTGTTAGGTGTTCCATATAGATCTGTGATCAAAGATTATCACACACACCAAAGCACAGCTTAGCTGTTAAATCCTGTCATGGAGTGGGGAGCTTGGCCTTTTAAACCCAAAAGGTGAGAGCAGATACAAAAATACATTTGAAGGGGAAAAACAGTATCAGTGTCCTCTTAAATGACCTATTTGGTGGCATATATTTGAATTCTGAAGCTTACAGAATGAAATATAGGAAAGGGATCCCTTTCCAAAAATCCTTTGCTATGCAGGATGCTGAGTTTGTGTCCAATGTGGACTACATAGTGAGATCCCGTGTCAAAACCAAAATCAATCAATAAAAAAGAAACTATAATATCAACAGTTTATTTCAAGCTCATACCTGATAACAAAATATTATATAATAGAAAAGCAAGTTAAATTAGAATTCATTTATGTTGATCTCTTTCTTTTATATACTACATAACTAAAGTTCACAGGGGTAAAATAACTTGACTAAACTTTTATAGATACTTAACAGACAAAAGGAGATTAAAGGCCAGATCTTCTGATTGCTAACCCAAGCTTCACTGGGAGACAGAACATTTGCCTGGGGAGATTTGGAACTCCACAAAGATTTTATGTAACTGTGTAATGCTAGCACATTCTAACCATGTATTATATAACGTGACTAAACACATATTTTTTTTTTAGGAAGAAAATGAGCCAAAAGCTATTTAAGAGATCACTGAAGTACAACAAATATTTACTGATGGTTCATTAGTATTGACTGTTTCAGATAATTATGGTTTATTAAAGAATAAAATGAAAAAGATCCATAATCTTACTGGTTTATATTCTAGGGGGCTTAAACATAGCATAATAGATCTAAGTATGGGAATAATATTAGAATCATTTTGATAAAAATGGGCAGAAAAACTGAGACTAGGGGGGCTATTTGGGGGGTTGTTTTTGAGACAGTGTCTCTACATAGCTCTGGCTAACCTGGAACTCAGTGTATAGACAGACCACCAGGCTAACCTTGAAATCATAGGGATCTTCCTACCTCAGCTTCCTGAGTTCTGGGATTAAAGATGATCACCACCATGCCCAGAATTGGTGGGTGCCATTTTTAACACAGAAGAAAGGATGTCTTTTTAAACAAGGTGATGTGGTCATCATCACTGAGGAGATAAGAGATTTAGCCATGTGCATAACAGTGGAGTGTGTTAGGCAGAGGAAAGAGACAGCACAAAATTCTAAGAGAACTGGGGTAGGTGAATGAGAGAATATGGAGCACATCTGATGATTGCTATAGAAAACTGGGGAAAGGCATGCTGGGAAGAGGGATTTTAAACAGAATTAACTTTGTCAATAAACAAAAGCACACATTTTCTACTTATTCCAAACCTGTGAAAAGCTACAAAACATGTGCACAGGGGCTGGGCATATAGCTCAGTTGGTAGAGTGCTTGGCTAGCATGTACGATGCTCTGGGTTGGATCACCAACACTGTGTAAATCAGGAGTGCTGGCAGGAGTGTATAATCCCAGCACTGGGGAGGTGGAGGCAGAAGATCAGAGGTTTAACACTTCTTTAGTTATATAGTAAGTTTATTGAGTTCAGGGCCAATCTAGGATACATAAAACCCTGTCTCAAAACAAAATGACAGCAAAAAGACAAGTCTTGGGGGAAAAAAAGAAAAGAGTATAGCTCTTTTTCAGATTTTGAACTCCATTGCAAATATCAGAAAGAAAATGTTTGAAGGAAGGGAAGTTGGGATGGGAATGAGGGCTCGTTCCTGTAATCCCAGTGCTCAGGAGGCAGAGGAAAGAACTGCTGGAAATTTGAGGACAGCCTGGCTAACACAGTGATTTTCAGGTCCGCCAGGACAGCTAAGTACTCCCTCCTCCCTCCAAAGACAGGGGGCCAGTTGGACAGTTTTTCAGGTCGTTGGCTGTTTAGGATTGTAGGATTTGAATGATGGGCCTGAGGTCCTGTGCATGGAATCTTCTCAATGTAATTGGCAGTGGAGGGGGAGTGCCAACGCTCAAGCACAGAGCATGTTTGGAAGCTCCACGGCATTCTAATATGCAGCCATGGTTAAGAAACACTACTCTGCTCAAAGTGCAAGACTGTCTCCTCCCACCCCTGCCCCCAACAACTGCTCACTTCTCATCAGAACAACTCTTTCCACGCCATCCAGAGCTCCAAAACCACAAATCCTACCTGCAGAAATACTGGGACCTCTATCCCGCCAGAGTGGAAAAGTAGGACAGGTTGTTTTTCTGTCTGCCCCATTGTGAGCTCCTGTCACCAACACACAGCACACGTGTAACAGACATGTTGTCGGAGAGTGAGGATGTGAGAAGAATGGAGAAAAGGGGTAGCAGCTAGGCTGGCATCAGTTGCCCAACAAAGCTGTTCAATATTCAACCACACATTTTGGTATAGTTATGATAGAAAAATAGTCTCAAACCTCAGAAAAGTCCATTTCATGTATGTGTGCCTGGCATAAATATGTAACATGGATAAAGTGGGCTGAATGCAAAAACAATGAAGAGGTCCTCAACCATCCTTCTCCAGCCCTTCCAATCTCATCACCCAGGGACAACCACTCTGTTTAATACCCTCATACATGTAAGAAATCATGCTTATGATGGCAATTCTTGATTATTGTTAGATCATGACTAAGCCTCATGACACAGATTTAACACATTAAGCTATCCCAAAATTTCTCTACCCAGAACACGTAATTATATCACCACTGTTAGTTTTCCCACTGATTATATTTGTGATTTTAAATCTATATTACAATTCATATTTATTTGAACTATATAGGCAGTATATCATCACTTCACAAGGCAATTGTGGTCCACAAACTCTTAATCTCCCATGGTTTTTTATATTAGAGTGTTTAACATTTGCAACCAGTTTGGTGAGGATAATGAAGAGCTTCCTATTTAGTTTATAGGACTATAAATCTGAAAATGGGTGAATGTTATAGGAATTTATCAGAATCACTGTATGGGGTAGATATTAGAATGAACAGCTGTCTTTTAGAAGTACTGTGACCTTGAAGAATCCTTATGGAAAACAATGATTGTTTTGCTGAAGGGGCTTTGCAGCCATTTCATGACTTTGGTCACAAGAGGCCTCAGGCACACCTGAGGCTCTTGTATTATTGTGTATTGCACATAATAAATAATAAAGGATTAGAGTTATGGGGGCATGTGATGCTCTCCTTCAGTAAGACGTGTAAAATAAGATTAGGGACCTTGTTATAAGGAAATAACTTTGTGTAACTTCAATATGCATAACTTTGTATGGCTGTTTAGGGTTCAGTTCATCAGAGCCTGGACCTTCTTGCTGCCACATAGGTCTTAAAATTTCATCTCGGAGTGCCTTTTTTCTTCAACCTCCCTGCACTGCATGGTGCACCCCGAAGGTGACTGTTTACTTTGTCTCTATAATCACTGTCCAGGCAAGTTTCATTCTGCAGCACTATGCCCTTACTGGACATTTTTGTCACAGAGCCTCTCAATTGGATTTTAAATTGCAGTTTTACTTTTGTCTTGAAAGTCTACTTTTATGGCAGCCTTATTAGGACAGGTTCTTCAAATATTTCCAGGACACTATCTTATCTAGGAACGCCTTTTTATTACGGGCAATTCCTTACATCCTTGCAGTCTTTTAATCTAGATAGGAGGCCTCCAAGCTCCAAGCCATTACCTGGAACTTCAAAGGTTTATCTTTTAAGACTCTGTCCTGTTGACAACAAGTCTTCTGTTAGTCTGGTTTTCCCTCCTTTGTAATGCTTTTTGACTCTTGTTTATTCTGCTCTCCTTAAATTCCACAGTATACCTTCAAGCATGTTTTCTGGTCAGTGTGCAGTAGGGGTAGGTTATGTGCATGTGCAGACTCTAGCTTCTTTTTCCTTCTTGTTGTTTTTCAAGATGAGGTCTCTCTCTATGAAACACTGGATGTACTAGAACTGTCTATGGACCAGGCTGGCATCAAACTTAGACCCCCAGCCTCTGCCTCCCAAGTGCTAGAGACAAAGGCGTGCGCCACCAGCCTGCTTCTTAATTTTTAAACATTTTCTTACTGTGCATTTCACCCAACATCTTCTACCCTCACTTTCTGAAAAAATACAAACCTGTTACCTTTTGTTGCATGAGGTGTCTCAATTTCTGTTTTTGCTCATTGTACAGTAATGCAAACAGTGCCTATACATTGAGCTTACAACATGTTAAGTCTCCCCTAACTTATGATCATCCCTTCCATTTAGTTCAAAACACATCCAACCTCAGCCCTGCTGAGTTTACTTGGGTGTTATCTGTGTTCTACCACAAGACAGGCTCTGCTATACAACAGTGAACAAAGAAACAAAGTTCTGACCTCCTAAACTAACTCTGGAGCAGAGAAAGGAAAAATGAAGCACATTAACCTATCGCATGTCAGGCACGGTTGCGGACTGTCTGCAGCTGCAGCTGCAGCTGTCTGACCAGGCACACGGCTTTTCCTTCACAGCGATAGGATCTTACAGTGTAACTTGGCAATTCTTTTGGATCCTACCCACATTAGGCTTCTTCTGCTCTCTTATGATTCTCTAGAGTAACCTGTATGAAACATAATGTATGGAATTGTTTTCAATTGTTTCTGTAAGTTCTCTGTGGCTGACCAAAACTTTAAAAGGGTTTACTTAAGTGTGAAGTTGTTAGACTTCCATCCCTGGAAATCAAACCTCACGTCCTCAGCAGAGCTTCTATCCCCAGTTTTGTATGCAATCACTAAAGTATTCCTAATAGTCCTACCTAGGGTAGAAAACCGAGGTGATGACAATCCCAGAGGGAGGCACAGCTGCTTATGGAACCATGAAGGATCAATGGTCTCAATGATAACATATTTGAATGCATCTCAGCTTCAAGTTAATAAAAGAATACCTTTTCTAGAATCTTTGATGGAACTTTGAGTTACTAGCTTTTCTGACACGGCCCATTGCCAGATTTGCCCAGAGTATACAAAATGCAACTGTTTGTTTTGAATGATTAAAAACTTGTTCGTAGAAAATGCAAAATCATACTATCTTGGCTCTGGCTGCCATACTATAATACCACAGATTAGAAGGTTTAAACACTAGGAATTTGTTTTCTCACAGCTCTGACACATTCAAAATGTTAAGGGCTAGAGAGATTGCTCAATCACTAACATTGGGGCTGGAGGTGGGCTCCCAGCACCGATTGGGCAGCTCCAGGGGAGTTCCACACCCCCTTACAGTTTCTGTAGACATGTGCACTCATATATTCATTCCTGCCCCAGACACCCTGTACACCAGTGATTTAAAAATATTTGTTAAAAAAATTAAATACAAAGTACACTTGAAATCTGATGTGCCCACTTTATTTTTTCTGCAACAATTGTAGGAAATGTCCTACAATTTAGAACGAAGCCATGAAGGAAAAGAAATGTATAAAAGAACAACGGTATGAATATTAGGAGAAACGTAAAATTATGTGCCACACCACTGATGCAATTCCACTCCCCACCACCCAGCTTTCCTCTTAAAGGGAGTAAGAAATTATTCTGAAGCTATTTTGAGTGACCATTACCTGGGAACACAGATTTAACTGACCTCAAATTTCATGTTCCAACTGGAAACCATTTTTATGAAGTTTTATAGAACGAAGAAACCAAGGCAAGTTTAAAACACATTGATATATTTTACTAAAGTACATCCGAGAGGCAGGTATAGCAAGATGAGGACAGCTTTACTATAGTCTCAGGATGCTAGCTAATTGCATTCTTAGCTTTTGGTTGGTGGAAGGTAGTAGTCTGCTAAGTTAATAGATTCCAAAAGGTATTTTATCTACTAGTCACAAGATGTTAGTGCACACATAGAGGTAGCCAAGTAATGGCTGCTCTGCAATGCTAGAACTAGCCCAAGGTAAGATAATTAGCCTCTGGACCTGTACCATTCCAAACTTTCCACGGTACTGCAGTTATAATCCACCAGTCTCTGAAGACACAGCTTCTTTCCAGAATTCTCCTTCACAACTGTTAACACTTTAAAAGTAAAAAATAAACGGTCATACAGGTATTATTTCAAAGAGGAGAAAAATAAAGTTTTATAAAGCCAGTGAATACACTTTTAAATACGGAATCCTGGAAGCAGGCTGAGTTCTTTATTTTTATTTTATGAGACAGGGTCTCTCATAAAGCCCTGGCTGTCCTATGTAGATCAGGCTGGATTTGAACTCATGGTGATTCATTCACCTGCTTTTGCCTCTCCAGTGCTGGGATGCTCTGCCAGGATGATCCTCTTAAAAATCCACAGACTCCAACATTCCGAAAAACTTAGAGTACTTCTTTTAAGAACATAAACATACACGTTTTAACTGTCCCAAACAATCATGACTTACTGGGAGGGGGAACGTTGTCTGTGTAGAACAGCAGGTAGTCAACTGTTTCTAGGGTGTCTACCCCCACCTTCTAACTTTGGACAAATACCAAATAGGATGCACTCCCTATTCAGAATTTTCCCGACTGCCAATGGAATCGCAGACACCTGGAAGAACTCACAACATTTTCTGGCCCTGCCCCTTTCCCCAAATGTCTCCGCAGGGCTGAGGCCATCCCCACCCTGGGGAATGTGGGGGCCGCGCTCTTTAAGACCGGAGGCTGACGGCGGCCAGGAGAAGCGCCAGGCGTGCAGCCGGGGCACCTGGGGTTTGCGGAACTCTCAGGGTGACCGCGATGCGGGGGCCGCGGCCGGACGCACCCGAGACAGTGCGAGAACGGGAGCTCAGGTGGGTTCTCGTGGCGGGACTCCGGGGCTTTCGTGAGACTCGCAGGCTGGAGGGAGAAGCCCCGTCCCTCCCGCTCGGCAACCCCAGAGCACCGGTACCGGGAGCCCACTCCACGCCCTGAGCGTAGGCCTCGTGATGACCCGCTCGCAGCGCTACCGCCGTGCGCATCTCCCTCCGTGGGCCCGCCCCCCGCCGCGGCTCCACCAATCGGCGGCCTCGGCCGCGCGGCGCACCGAGTGGGCGGAGCCGCGCGGCGCCGTCGCAGCGCCCGGCCCCGCCCCCGGCGCGGCGCTCATCAGCCGCTGCGCCGCCCTGCCGCCGGCGGGGAGGAGCGGAAGGCGCTGTGCCGGGACGGGCTCCCGCGCCGGTGAGCCGCGGTGCAGGCGAGGCGCGCGCCGGGACGACCGCTGCCGCTCTCCATGCCTGTGTGGTGCTGCCGCTGCTCCCTGGCCGGTCATTTCAGGTGACTTCCTCTCCCTCCCCCGGGACGGGTCGCAGCCCGCTCCGCCGCGTGTGCTCCTCGGCCGCCGCCCGCTGGGCCGGCGCCGCTCCGAGCTCCGGGGACCCTACTCTTGCCTTGTTCCCTCTTCTTGTCCCTGGACCGCGAGAGTGGCTAGGCCGGTGATGAGTCGGTTACGTGTAAATGGTAAATGTGAGATTCCGTGAAGAGCCTCCTTTAAATGGTCACCTTTTAAAAATCCAGGGACATAAGTTGCTGGCTTGGAGGAAGTCGAGAAGAATGAGTCGTGTAGTGACTACGGATTGTGACTTACTAAGTAAGATGTTAGTCATTTTAAACCGTGGAGAGAATTGGGAAGTGGCAGTTTTGTATACAAATTATGGTGAAAGTTTCCCAAGGTGAGAAGAATAGTTTTAAATATGATGAACGCTTGTGTGTTCTAGATCCAGTACAATTGACCAACACTTCAGAGAATTACAGACAAGATCAAAAGTACTAGAAACTGGGTATTAACAGTGGGGTGAAGAAATGTTACGTTTAGTAAGGACTCCAGAACCCTGTTTTACAAGTATGAATGTTACAGAATAAGGATGTGTAACACTTGGGTTTTGTTTTTGAGTTTTTTTTTTTTTTTTTTTTTTTTTTAAAGAAACTGATTAAGAGTTGTTTAATAGAGGCTCATAGAAATTCGGCGGAGCATTAACTTGGGTGGAAAGGATATTAATATAACTAACCTATAAAATTCTAACATTTCCTCCATTATAAATATGAGCTACAAGTCGCAGTATTTGTGTCTGGCATCAACACAAATCACGGAGCTTATTATTTAATATAGATAAGTGCAATGTGTATTTAATAACATTCACAGAAGAGGTTGCAAAAGGGATTCCAGGGGGAGAGAAAGCGCAGACTCCTGCTGTAATAGAAACAAGCTGGGTCTGCCCAACTTAGTGAGTTTGTAATGAGACTAAATTCTAGATCCTAAAAGTCTTAAGTCATAGGCTGCTGGATAAATAAAATCTAGACAGATTGTAACAAACCGTGCGCTCTGAATTGTAGAAAGCAGGCTGTAGTGAAAATTTGAAGTCCTCAGAAAACTGCATCCCTTTTAGAAAGTTCCCTTCCGAAAGCCCCCTGACACACGCCTTTGGAATACTGTTGAACTGTAAGGAGAAAGCTCCGAATTCATACTCTGTGGCTGTGTGGTAAATACCATATGCTTTTCTCTGTGACAAGAAACTTTGGGGAGGGAGTGAAAAGTATTTGCTACATTTTGGTGCTGGGAGAGAAGAAAACATGCCTACTATATTATAATTGTTAATTGTATCGTCCTTAAAATTCTTCTGATAGTTCCAGGATTATTTTATTTTACTCTTTTGAAGATTGTTTGCCAGCTCCTTCAAGAATGTTTCTAGTCTTGTGTGTTTCCATTCATTTATTTTTGTGTTACTTCTTTTTATGTCGCTGGGGATGAAATGCAGGGCCTTGCTACTGAAGCAAGTGTTCTGCTGTTGAGCTGACATCTTCAGCACAAATGCTGTCTTTGTGCAGCTTTCAAAAACAGTTTGTGATTACATTTGGGGTTTCTCCAACGTCTGCATTAATCGGCATTATGATAGAATTCCACGTGGATTTTTCAAGGAAGAAAACTTCACATTTCTACTCTGGAAAATAAAATGTGAGACTGCCTTATTTGGCACGTTAGAACTTTTTTTAAAATATGATAGTGTCAGTTTGATAAAACCTTAAAATAGTGGTTCGAATTCCCTTAGAATTGAGGTGCAAAGGCATTTTATTTGTATTTGATTGTTTAGAAAACTGTTGCTGTGATTGAGTTAAGTCTTTTTAATTATCAAATATTATGCCTATGCTATCTTGTCTAAAAGCTTTGGACTATAGTGTTTCAAAAACAAAGTGGAAGGCTTCCAGAGTCTTAGCAAATGTTCTTTAAAGTGTGACAGTGTGTGGTAACATCTTTGCTCGCTGCAAAATGCTGTTCTTTACTGGTTCCTATATGTCATCTTACATATTTTGCAATTTTATTGGTGTCCTGAATAAAAGAACAGTAGATTAAAAAAAAAAAAAAAAAAAAAACCTCAAAATAGTTTGCCTTAAATAGACTATTCATCAAGTTGGAAATCCAGGTACAAATGAACGTTGTTCATAGTCCTGAACTGCAGCACACGTACGGAAAACAACAGCAACAGCAGCTTCTAACTTAGGTGGTGCATAGTCACTAATGCACTTACATTTCATTAGTGCTTTAGGCAAAACCAGTTAACCAGAGTTTGGGAAATGTAATGCCCATGGTTTGCCACACAGAACAGTTATAACTGACTAAGAAATGAGAAGGTTTACCTATACCATGTAATTATGTAAGCTAATGTACAGAGAATTTAGAGCTGCCAACCCTTTGGTTCTTTTTATCCTTAAGTCTTAGAAAATGCCCGGGTCAAACTTCTTGAGATCAACACCAAATTCAGCAGTGTTTCAGAATACAAGATTGATGTATAAGAGTAAAGTATATGTGTATACAGCAATACTGGATAATCAGAAAGTGAAATTAGCAAAACAGTTCCATAGGCTGGGCGGTGGCGGCACATGCCTTTAATCCCAGCATTAGGGAGGCAGAGGCAGGTGATATCTTTGAGTTTGGGGCCAGCATGGTCTACAGATAGTTCCAGGAAAGCCAGGGCTACTCAGAGAAACCCTGTCTCAAAAAAACTAAACTAAACTAAAATTAAAAATAAAAAAAAAGAGAAGAAAAAAACAAAATAGTTCCACATAGCATAAGAAATGAAACACTAAGAAAAAAAATAACAAAAAAACTCAGCGTTACCATAGGGATGGAAATACCTGGTGCCTTTCTCAGAACATCTTCACTCAAACATGACTGTACATGGAAGGGTATTTTATGTTCATGGACTGAAAACTTGCATATTCTTGTGACTGATCTACAGACCAGTGCAGTATCATAAAAATAAACTGCCTGTTTTGTACCAGTTGATATATAGGAAGTAAAGGGACCCAGAATAGTCTCTCAAAGGTTAAAAAAGCAAAGTTGGAGGACTCACCATTTTTGGTTTCAAAATTTACTACAAAGCAGCAATAATCAAGAAAACTTGCTGCTGGGATAAACATAAGTATAAATCATGGAATGAAGTCGAAAACCCAGAAATCATTTCATTTTTGGTGAATTAAGTCTTTGATTCGGGCCCATAAAAACAGGAAATGGACATTAGTCTCAGCAGTTGTAGTTCAGTTGGATCCCCACAAAGATCTGCACAGACAAAAGAATGAACTTGTCTACTTGCACACATTGCACAAAATGAAATCAGAAAATTCTTAGATGAAAACAGTAAATATTTGTGGCCGTGAATTGTGCAGTCATCTACTACATATGATATTGACAGCACAGTAACAGAAGAAAAAGTACACTGGGAGTGGTCAGAACTTCAAATGCATATAAAGGATACCAAGAAAGTGAAGAAATAGACCATCAAGATGGTAAGGGTGCTTACTGCTGAGCCTGTGACCAGAGGGATCCCACATGGTAGAAGAAAATTGACTCTCAAAATTGTTTCCTGATTTACATACACACACACCCCTGAACAAAAGCGAAACAAAACCCACAAAATAGGGGGAAATGTTCACAAACTATGTATCTGAAGAAACTCGAATCCAGAACTTATTTAAAAAAAAAAAAACTTAAAAGACCATCTATGCCAAATTTAAAAACAGGAGAAGGATTTGGAGAAAGACAAAGAGCCAGAGAGAATAAATGACAGATACATGGAATGATGGTTAATGTTATTAGGGGAATCAAAATCAGAGCCACCGTGCATTGTTGCTGGAATAGTGGAGAGCTAAGGGTGTGGTATGTAGTTGGAGAGATGGCTCCATGGTGAGGGCTCTCTTCATGAGGACCTGAGTGCAGATCTCCAACAGTCTTGTTAAATCAGGGTGTGAAGGACAAGTGCTGTGTGTGTGCCTAGAACCTGTGCATTTGGGGAGGCAGACGGGTTGCTGGGGCTTGCTGGCTGCTGGTGTAGCTCAGGATTCAGTGAATCATGAAGCAGGGTAATAACGCAGAGTGATAGAGCGCGATGTCTTCCCCCTCTAGCGTCCAAGCTGCACATGGGCACACCATCACTCAACCTGTATACATACACCGTGGACACATAGAGAATAAAAGTTAATTAATTTTTTCCCCCGAAACTAGTGTTAATTACAAAAAATTGAATATGTTGGAAACCATGGATTTATTGATAAGGACCTCACAAAAACAGCAAGTGAACATTAGTTTTAGCAAGAAGTATTAGGGCAGTTTGGATCCCTGCAAACAACATAATATACTTGTCTACATGGTCACCAGACTCCTCAAAAGGGTGTTTAATAGTTAAATATGTCACATTAAAGATTTTTAAAAAATTAATAATGCTTCCTCTGTTTACCTTGGTCTTGGGGCCCTTCAAATAACCTATTCTCTTCTCTTTTTATTCTTTGATCTCCTGAAAGCCATTGATTTTTCTTCATTAGCAGAAATTCCAGAGGACATTTATTTCCAGTTGTCTTAACTTCTAGACAATATATACGTGTGCCCGCGCATACCCACATACAGTATAAGGTGGCAGATCTAGTGAAATAAAAAAGTATTTACTCAGAAATTTATAGCTGTATTAAAATTCTCAAACTTCTTGAAACATCTTGACTCATGATGTTCACCTGCTCCTAATGAGTCACCTGGAATATGACTTCTAGTTTTCCTTTAAGTGGAAGTGCTTTGGAGTTGAAGTCATAGTTTAGCCATGCTGCACATTTCACAGCATTTATTTGTCGAGTTAAGAAAGTATCTATGGGCTTATTTTTAAGTCTGGCGATGACCTGATGAGTTTTATTAGGTTTGCTTACAGGAACATGGACATGAGGTTATTTACTGGAGCATGGACACTTTACCAGTGGCTGTACCACTGAAGAAAATATCTCTCTCTGTCTCAGCAACATTAACTGCATTTAGATCCTGAGAAGGAGGTGGAGCCTCTGAGTGCCTTCCGAACCATAGCAGGAGGTTGTGCTCAGTCTCATGCAGGTAGTCAGAGCTGACATGAGTAGAGAATGCAGACGTGGTTGTGGCATCCCAGCCCATTCTCTGGCTCTTGAATCTATGTGCCCTCTTTTCAGCAATGTCCCGATTGCTGGAGGGAGTGAGGTGGACGTCCCAGGCATGGCTAAGCATACCAGTCACTTACTTTTTTCACTTGAATGGTTAAAAGTCTCTACAATAACTGCTGCCTACCATAAAAGAAGCTTCTATGACCAAAGCTGACAGCAGTGCTAGTCTGTGGGCACAGTTATTTAGAAGCCAGTTTGACAAGAACATCACATCCACTTAGCTGGGGGAGGGGGGACGACACCACCACTACCACCAGCAGCAACAGAAACCAAAAACGTAGTAGCTTCCCCATTAGGCCTATGACCTTCCCAGCCATGAGCTTTCTACTAACTTTACAGTACCAGATGTGAATCTCCTCTATGTAGAAGGCCTCCATTTCAACCAGAAAGCAGTTTGTTGCCCCCAGAACAAACCTGCCACTATTGTACCAGTGGAATCTTGCCTGGCAGTAGTATAGCATGCATGGTCCACAGCTGAGTAGAGATGTTGACCATTTTCTCTCAGCAGCCTGCATGCCCCCTTCTGTTACTGTGAGGGCTAGCCAGCCAGGACAAACCATCTTTTCCAGTTACAGCTTGAATTGTTTATCCTGTAACCAGAGCATGTGATACCTTCAGCAGTAGGTCTTACCATCTAGTTCAGTTGCATTGTCAACAGCAGTGTTAATTACTTGCATTATTTCGGGGGGGGGGGGCGGCTGAAGCCTTCTTGGCCAATAGCTTATAGGTAGATAGCCAACCTCTAGGCATCGGGATTTTCATTCAACAACCTATGGGTTCTGAGAGAAGCTTTATTTATCCACATAGGGTAGTGCTATTTAAACTCTTTCAAATTTGCACATGTTGGTGGAGGGGTGTATGGAGGCCAGGGAGAGTATTGGATACCCTCCTATATCTTACTCTTTTTGAGGCAGAGGCTTGCTGAACCTAGAATCCGTTCTTTGGGGTTAAGCTGTAGCAGCCACCAAGCTCCTGTGACCCTCCTGTCCCTACCCTCTCAGTGCTGGGATTATAGGCAAACAGGGACTATGTCTGGTTTGTTACGGATGCAGTGATCCAAACTCAGGTCCCCATGTTGTACAGCAAGCTCTCAACTGCTGAGCCATCTCTCCAGCCCCACCCCATTTTAAAATTTTATTTAAAATTAACTTATCATGTTTCTTTACAGCTTTTCCATACATGCTTAGTTCTGTTTGACTCTCTTCCACTTCTTTCTCTCCCTGCTCTCCTTTCCAATTAAATGTTTCTACCTCCAGTCACTCACCCTTCTACTTTTGTGTTACCTGTTCTAGTGTGCCTCACACCCTTTAAGGTTCATCTTCCCCTCTCATGGGTCTCTTGAATTTACATGTACTCCATCATAAATACCCACGATAAAGGCTAGGATTAGAAGCTAGGATTCACTTGTGAGAAAGAATATGTGGTCTCTGTAGATACCAAAATTGTAGCATAATACCATTTTTATATTTCTCAGGTTTTATCTGTGGGAGTGTCAATATTTAAGGTAAGGGTGGCTGAAAAACACTGAAAGGAAGATCTGCAGCTCCCAAGACAGAATTGTGATCTTTACAACAACAGTAACATACATGGGGTTTGGATAGCCAAAAAGACCAGTCGGAAGCCTGCAAAAGAAATAGGGTGTCTCCTTTGCACATACTGGAGAAGTATGAAGAACAGACCAGAGAATAAAACATTCAGGTTAGAGATGGCCTAGCCTAATGATCTAAGCTTGATCCCTGGGCCTCACATTGTGGAAGGAGAGAACAGACTCCCACAGGTTGTCCTCTGACTTATACAGAAGTACCATTGCATATTTGCAATGTCCCCCCCCCCAGCATGAGTAACAAATAATAACAACAACAACAATAATAATAACAGCACAAGTTAGGCTGAACTGGGCATTGCACACCTATAATTCCAGTACCTGAGTAGTAGAGGCAAGTGGATCAGGATTTCATTGCCAGCCTCTGCTATATATTGTGGTTGAGGCCAGTCTAAGCTATATGAAACCCTGTAGAAAAATATCTCAACAAGAGGAAAAAATACTCAAGTTTAGTGTAGTTGCCAAGAGGCAGAAATCGGAGAGCAGCAGACATATCTGGATCTACCGACAGGTGTGGGTGGAATGATCCTGAGTGGGGTGGACTGAGTATAAACACCCTCCTGAGGCAGGCTTGCACATGAGAATGGGCTACCTTTAATAGCCATGCTAGCAGGTTATCTGCTCTCCCTATCTAAGAGGACTATAGACGGCATCAGCTACTTCAGAGTTGTGCTATAAGCAATACCTCTTGCTCACCTCTATCATTCATTGAGCCGCAGAGCAGCAGCCATGTGTGAGTGCATCTCCATCCACATTGGCCAGGATGGTGTCTAGGTTGGCAGTGCCTGCTGGGAGCTCCTGGAACATGGCATCCAAGCCTGATGGCCAGATGCCAAATGACAAAACCATTGAGGGAAGAGATGACTCCTTCACTGACTTCTTCAGTGAGGCAGGTGCTGGCAAGCATGTGCCCTGGGCAGTGTTTTGTTTGTTAACCTGGAACCCACAGTTATTGAAAGAGTTCACACTGGTTCCTACCACCAGCTCTTCCATCCTGAGCAGCTCATCGTAAGTAAGGAAGATGCTGCCAGTAGCTATGCCTATGGCCACTACACCATTGGCAAGGAGATCATTGACTTTGTCTTGGACAGAATTCACAAACTATCTGATCAGTGCACACGTCTTCAGGGCCTGGATTTCCACAGTTTTGGTGGGGGATCTGGCTCTAGGTTCACCTCCCTGCTGAGGGAGTGACTGTTGATTATGAGAAGTCCAAGCTGGGGCTTCTCTATTTACCCAGCTCCCTAAGTCTTCACTGCTGCAGTTGAGCCCTACAATTCCATTCTCATCATCCACACCACCCTGGAGCACTCTGATTGTGCCTTCATGGTAGACAGTGAGGCCATTTGTGACATCATAGAAACCTTGACATTGAGCACCCAACCTACACCAATCTAAATAAGTTGATAGATCACACATTGTCTTCTATCATTTCCCTCAGACTTGATGGGGCTCTGAATGTTGACATGATAGAATTCCATAATAACCTGATGCTCTACCCTTGAATCCACTTCCCTCTGGCCATATACTCCCCTATCATCTCTGTTGAGAAAGCCTACTATGAACAGCTTTCTGTAGCAGAGATCACCAATACCTGCTATGAGCCAGCCACCAGATGGTGAAATGTGACCCGCACCATGGTAAATACATGGCTTTCTGCCTGCTGTACTGTGGTAATGTGGTTCCCAAAGATGTCAGTGCTGTCATTGCCATCATCAAGACCAAGTGTAGCATCCAGTTTGTGACATTAATTACCACCCTCCCATTGTGGTCCCTGGTGAAGATCTGGCTAAGGTCCAGAGAGCTGTGTATATGCTGAGCAACACCACAGCCATTGCTGAGATCTGGGCACACCTAGATCACAAGTTTGATCTGATGTATGTTAAGCATGCCTTTATGCACTGGTATGTGGGTGAGGGCATGAAGGAAGGAGAATTCTCTGAGGCCCATGAGGACATAGCTGCCCTAGAGAAGGATTATGAGGAAGTTAGTGTGGATTGTTTAGGAGAGGAATATTAAATGTCACAAAGGTGCTGCTTTTACAGGGAAGTTTATTCTGATCCAATATAAAAAGTTGTGGTCTGATCAGTTGATTTCTCTGTGGCAACGTATGCTTTCATACAGTTCCTGACTTATGCTTTAAACAGGAATGATTTGTCATAGACCTAAGCTGTCCATTTCACTGATGGGTTTTAAATAAAGTATTCCTTTTCTCTTTTTTTTTTTTTTTTTTTTAAAGGAGAATTATAAGTGTTTAGGGGCAGCTTTTTCTTTTTAGAGCTCAGGAAAGCTTAGTGTATCTAACAACTTGGTTCTATCCTGGGCTAATGTATTGGAGTTCTAAAAGAACAGAACCGATGGAATGGATATATTAAAGGGGATTTAGTAGTTGGAATTCCATGGTCCAGGTAGTCCAACAATGGCTGTTTCAGTCTGGAAAGAACCAGTGGAGAACCTGAGAGCTGCTCCGTCCCTGAAGCTGGCTATCTCTGCAGTCCCACTCTGGCACTGAAGTCCTGGAAGACTAGAGAGCTGCTGGTCTTCAGTCTGTGTTGGAATCTTGAAGAAACTGGTTCTTCTATCGGTGAAGGGATGCTGTGGCAACGGTAGTAGATGAACTTGCCAGCAAGATGAAGGAAAGCAGGCTAAAAAGCAAGTTTCCTTCCATGTCCTTTTATCTGGGCTCCTACTAGAAGGTGTGGCCCATAGTTACAGTTGGTCTTCATGCTTCAAATAATCTGAACAAGAAAAATTCCTCAGATCCAGTCAGATTCACAGTAGAGATTAGCTATCACAAGTAGGATGGGGCCTCTGAAGGTTACAGTCCCGTCTGGAATTCTTTGCATTTATCAACCCATTACTATAAGTGTTACAGCTCTGAGGGGAAAGACTTCCCCAGTGCAAGTGGTTCAGCTCTGAGAGTAAAGGTATCCTGGCAGTCAGGAGCCAAGGAATACCACAAAGTCACATGCAACAGCAAACTTCACACAAGAAATGTATTGGGAGGGAAAAACCCAGGAGGAGGGCTGGTTTTTATAGGGTTGGGGTGGGGGTGCTTTCCAGGATGCCCTGGGATTGGAGGGATTTTGTGGCTTGATCTTGGACTTTCCCCTTACCCCCTAGACATAACTGTTGCTGACTAAAGATGAAAAGTAATAAGGTGATTCTACTCTGAAGTAATCTAAAAATAACAGCTTTAACTGAGTGCATTTATTGAATGAACATGTCAGAATACTGAAACTAGTTTTTAGAGAGGCAATTGGGAAATAAAGATTGGAAGTCAATGTTAAGGTCTTTGCTTACTTGAAAATGTGTAGACCTCATTTCTTTTACCAAAAGGCCAGTTTTGTACAATAGTCTTTCCTTAAAATATCTGTGACTATGGCTGGAGAGATGGCTCAGCTGTTAAGAGCACTGGCTGTTCTTCCAGAGGACCCAGGTTCAATTCCCAGCACCTGTATGGCAACTCACAACTGTAACTGTAGTTCCAGGGGATCTGATACCCTCACATAGACCTAAATACAGGCAAAACACCAATGCATATAAAATAAAAGTAATAAAAAAATTTCTATGATGAGTTCTGTCTTACAGGATTTCTCTGTATAGTCCTGGTTGTCCTAGAACTCACTCTGTAGACCACTTTGGCCTTAAATTCAGAGATCGGCCTGCCTCTGCCTCCCAAACATTGGGATTAAAGGTGTGTGCCTGGCTGAGGGAAAAAAATAAGTAGAGGGGAAGCTAGCCCTTCTAGGCATCTCAAAGGAATTACAAAATCTCAAGTATAATTCTGTTTGGTTGGTAGAAGAAGCTGTGTGTGTGCGTGTGCGCAAGAGAGAGAGAGAGAGAGAGAGAGAGAGAGAGAGAGAGAGAGAGAGAGAGAGAGAGAGAGAGAGAGAGTTAGAGTTAGAGAGAGAGAGTTAGAGAGAGAGAGTTAGAGAGAGAGTTAGTTGAATGACAGCCTTGGGTCACTTGACCTATTTTTCTAGGTGGGATCATCCACCGGCCTGGAGCTTGCCAATTGGACTAGCCTGACTGGCCTGTGAGCCCCAGGGATCTGAGATAGTACTTAGCCTTTTCATGTGGTTTCTGGTGACTGAACTCAGGTCCTGATGCAGGCAGGGGCTTTACCAACTAAGCTATTTCCCTAGCCTGGAAACAAGCTCACTCAGGAGTTAACTTGCTTACAAGATATTCATGAGATAAATGGCTGCTTCATATTTATGGACTTAAATGTTATACTTTGGAAAGCATTGTGCAACTGATAGACATTTTATTACCGCCGTAAAATATGAGAAAAAAATGTAGTTTATAAAACCTAAATTAACTGTACTTTTACTTTTGTTTTTGTTTTTTAAAGAGAATATAGTGACACAGAAACTGAAGGAGAGATTTTTAATTCTGTAGTGCAATATTTTGGTGATAAATTGGGGCCGAAAGTGAAAGGGATGCCATTAGTTGAAGAAACTTCTTTACTTGAAGATTCATCAGTTACATTACCTGTGGTAATAATTGGTAAGTTACTATATTTTATTTCTTAGAGCTAGTTGCTACTTTTACGGCATTTATAATTCTGAGGTTCTTACATTGTACTGAAAAGGCAGTAGCAGTTTGGATGTTCCTACCACAAATAATGATATGTATCTGAAGTGATGTGTATGTTACCTTGATCTGATCACTATACATTGTATACACACATTAAAATGCCATTCTTTTCCTAACAGATATATACAACTACCATGTGGCAATTAATAAATATCTTAAAAGGACAAAAATGTAAGGAAATGCTTCTGTGAATGGAGGCAGATAATAAAGGACAGAATTATAAAGTATTAAGTTGTTTGCTATGTTAAAATAACCATTACCAAGTCTTTGGAGGATTGGCTTGTATGATAGAGTCCATGTTGGAATGCAATAGCTTTTCATTGAATTACTGATAATGGTGACCAGAATTATTAGAGTTCTGTGGAGGTCATTCTGTATGTTTTATTATTGGATTTCAACCTTACAGCTTTGTGGTATTGGTTTGATACCTGTAGACATACCTATAAACTGAATGACAACATAAAATAATTTTGAGGCTTCTTTTTGAACATGGAATATCTTTTCATCTATTTAGACCTTTTTAAAATTATTATTTCTTTAGTCAGAATTTTGTGGTTTTCTCTGTGTAGCTCGTATACATATTTTGTTAAAATTATGCTAAAATGTTTCTCTTTTGATATAAATGATAGTGATTTTTCCCCAAATTCCACTTATTTCATTGGTATAAGGAAGTAGTTGACTTCTGTGTATTTACTTGTGTCCTTCAATTTTGCCATAATTGCTTGTTCTGGGATCTTGAGAGGTTACTTCTTGAGATTTTTCTGTGTAGATAATCACGTCATTGGCAAACAGTGTGGGTTTTTTCCCTCCTCTTCTCCAATCTGTGTATCTTTTATTTCATTCCTTCATACCATCCATCATGATGATGAGTATCTGCTTTTGTTTTTGTATTTTTAAGACACATATTCTTTGTCATGTTGAAGAAGTTTTCCTTTTCGAATTTGCTGCATGTTTTTTAACTCCTGGGTGCATGCTGGGTTTTGTCAAATGGCTTTTCTTGCATTTGTGGATATTACCAGATGAATTTTCTTGATTTTTTTTTTTTTTTAATGTCTATTTTTTTTTAAGTGTGTGTGTGTGTGTGTGTGTGTCCCTGTCCCTGCATATCTGCCATGGTACAAGAACAACTTTCAAGAATTGGTTCTTCTTCCACTGTGTGAGTTCCAGAGGTTTAGTTGAGATTGCTAAGGGTGGCAAGCGCCTTTCCCTGCTGAGCAGTCTCTCTCGCCCATTGTCTAATTCCACATCAGTTGTAATAAAGAAGTAGCCTATAAAAACGTGTATTTTTCAAGAACAGGTCATCCTAGAGAACTCACTTTGGAAGTCAGTAGCACAGAGTTGAAGCCTTAAGTAGACAAGATACTGAAAGACACTGAAAGAGAGAGAAGGCCGAGGTCAGAAGTTTGTGAACATAGGTTTTAGGTGATTACAGAAGGATGAAGAGGTGAGGGGAAGTGCCAAACCATAAGAGGATCAACTTACATCATTTTCCTTTTTTAAAAAAATACAGGAAATGGACCTTCAGGAATATGCCTTTCGTATATGTTATCAGGCTACAGACCATATTTATCATCTGAAGCAATACATCCAAATACAATCCTACATAGTAAACTAGAAGAAGCAAGACATCTCTCCATTGTTGATCAGGTACTATTTGTTCCATCTGTTTTAAAAGCTATTTTAATGCTGAAACATGATTAACTTTATTTATATAAGTATTATTTCTTTGATGTAAACCATTCATTCTAAATAATGCTATTTATTTTAGCTTTATAAATTCTGATGTCATATCTAAATTATATTTAATATTTGAGCAAAAATTCCTAAGTTCTAGTGGAGTTTTAAAAAATCTATGTGACTGTGGTGCAGGTTTCTGTGAGATCGTGAGTGTGTGCCTGCGTGTAGGCCACAGGTTAGTGTTGGGTGTTAACTCTCAAGCTGTCCACCATGGTTTTTGAAGCGAGGTCTTTCAGGCCTTATTCTCACCTATTAGGCTAGGCTGCCTAGCCAGTGAGCAGGAGAAATCCTCCATCTCTACCTCCACAGTCTTGTGATTATAAACATGGTCCACCACACATGGCTTTTACCATGTGGCTGCTAGTGATCAGACTCAGGTCCTGGTGCTTGTGAGGACAAAGCCCTTTCCTGACTGAATATTCTTGGCAGCCCTGCCAGAAAGGTTTAATATGTTCTCTGTGCTGAAATCAGTTTGGGAAGTGCTCTCTTTTACATCCTAGTTGGCATTTGTATGCCCAAGGTATCTCCAACTCTTACAAGGAATTTTTTTTTTTTTAAGCTTTGTTTAAAATCTAAATGAATATAAACATTGTCTACATTCATTTTGCCAAGAAATATAGTATGAATGAGCTCAAGTTAAATATATGTTCTCTAACTCTGGAAACTACTGAGTTGGCATGTCCTTTATTAACATAATTGCCTTGACTTTTTAGGCTCACATTTCTTTTTTGTTTTTGTTTTCTCTTTCATTCAGGACTTAGAATACCTGTCTGAGGGTCTGGAGGGCCGATCATCCAATCCAGTGGCAGTACTTTTTGACACACTTCTTCATCCAGATGCTGACTTTGGCTATGACTACCCGTCCATTCTGCACTGGAAATTGGAACAGCACCATTATATCCCCCACTTAGTTCTTGGTAAAGGCCCGCCTGGTGGGGCATGGCATGTAAGTATGTTATTCACATCTTAGTGTATATTGAGGTATTTATTATATTTTTGCCTTAATAAAACCAACTTGATTATTGTTTATTTTGTTTTTTTTTCCAAGACAGGGTTTCTCTGTATAGCCCTGGATGTCCTGGAACTCACTCTGTAGACTAGGAAATCCACCTGCCTCTGCCTCCCAATTGCTGGAATTAAAGGTGTGCTCCATCATGCCCAGCTTCCAACTTGAGTCTTTAGCATACACTAACTATAGGTAGTTAAGCCAGATTTTTGTTAATGATAATCTTTGAATAAGTGTATCTGTATACTACCCTCTATAAATTATATAGAAAAAATTTAAGGGTACATTTTTCATAATAAATTAAATTTCCTTAATTTAGAGCTTAGAAAAATTTCACAGGGTGTTTTGAAAACCAGTACTTCCATTTATTTTTCTTTCTGTTTTTTAAAAAGGAAATACTTATTTTATTTTATGAGCATGAGTGTTTGTCGGCATGTATGTCTGTGCAGTATGTGGGCGCCAGATGCCCACAGAAGCCAGAAGAGGATGTCAGATCCCCTGGAACTGGACTTACAGATTGCTGGGAGCTGCCATGTGGGTGCTGGGAACCAAACCCTGGTCCTCTGGAAGAACAACCTGTGTTCTTAACCACTGAGCCATGTCCTCAGCCACTATTTCCATGTATTTTCAAGATTTTAAATGAAAATATTGTAAACAAAAGTTTAATTTGAACAAAAGACATTTCTCACAGTTTCGGAGCCTGTAAAACTCTGGCTAGAACCCAATTTCATGATTGTCTTAGTTTTCTATTGCTGTGAAGGGACATGACCAAGGCAACTCTTATAGAAAAAAGCATTTAATTGGGGGCTTGCTTACAGTTTCAGAAGTTTAGGACATTTCATTATAATCATAGTGGGGAGTATGGCAGCATTCAGGAGTACTGGAGAAATAGCTTAGAGCTATATCTGTATCCACAGGTAGCAGGCAGAGAGAGTATGACATTGGGTCCAGCATAGGCTTCTGAAACCGTAGAGCCCACTCCCAGACATACCTCCTCTGACGGCAACATACCTCCTAATCCTTCCAAATTGTTAAGCGAGCTGGCTACTAAGCATGCAAATACATGAGCCTGTGGGGGCTGTTCTCATTCAGACCACCATAGCGGCACACAGGTTTCCTACACTTAAACCATCTGTCCTGTGCTGCTGCTCTTGCCCTTCAGTCTTGCTATTTGGTGAAGATGTGTTGAAATCTCCCAACAGTTGATGGTGAATGACAATCTACAAGTAGAGCTATCAAGCAGGGAAACTTGTTTATGCTTTGTATCCATGGACAGATGGATACATTAGCCTAGGCTGACCCTAAACTCCCAGTGAGGCAAAGATGACATTGAACTGCTCTTCCTACCTTTTTTCCCAAGTGTTGGAATTACAGGTGTGTCCCACCATGCCTAGTTTACGAGGTGCTAGGGACAGAGCACAGCTGTGTGTGTGCTAGGCAAGTATTGTTATCAACTGTGCTAAAGCCCCTATCTCTACATAGATTTGTGTGTGAGAGCAAGCAGTGTCTGACCTCAGCCACTCAGACCTCTGTCTCAAATGCACTAGTAATCACCATGAATCACACTGTTAGGATAAACTTACTTGGTCACAGAGGCACAGAATTACCCAAGGCTAAGGTATGCAAATACACACTCATTAAATAGAAGATACCAAAGGCTTAGAAATTATCTGAGAGGCAGTGCAGAGACTGGCCTTTTTAGAGATGTAAAACCTTGAACCAACCTTGCAGAGTCCAACACTTCTTGAAGGACATTGATGTTCTTTTTCATTATTAGGCTGTCATATCAGTTTATATTTTGCCTGGAGTAGTCTCATTTTCTAACAGTACACCCCCCAAATCCATCTGCATCTTTTAAGAAGTACCACTTCACATATGCTTGGGCAGTACTTCTGTCACTTTTGCCCCTTTCAGAACACTGCTATCCCAGTGCCAGCAGGCATTCATGGTATATACATTACATAGGGGACTTCGAGGCCAGACTGGCACATATGAGACCTTGTGTTAAAAATTACATAAATGGGGCTGGAGAAATGGCGCAATGGTTAAGAGCACTGGCTGCTCTTCCAGAGGTTCTGAGTTCAATTCCAATATGGTGGCTCACAACCATCTGTAATGGGATCTGATTCCCTCATCTGGTGTGTGTAAAGACAGATCTCTTGTATACATAAAATAAATAAATATAAAAATTATAGATGTTATCTTTTAAAAATTACATAAATAAATAAACAAACCAGATACCTGAGACCCTGTTTCAAAAATTATACAAGTGACTGAATAAAATGTATTAATAAGGGATGGGGATTTAGCTCAGTGGTAGAGCGCTTGCTAGGCAAGAGCAAGGCCCTGGGTTTGGTCCTCAGCTCTGGAAAAAAAAAAAATTATTAATAATATGCCTATTCTCAGTACTGAGCATAACAAGGTAAGTTATGAGAATAAGAGCTGAATGGGGTTGTTGGTGAGTGGGTAGGTGCCCTGGCCCTTGGCTTTTTTGCTTTGTTTTGAGTGAAGCAAAAGTAGGTTGAGAAAGCTTGAGAGGTTTACTTCTTTAACGATAACACTAACCCCAGTGCCGAATCTGTTTCTCAGGCAACCACTGCTTATTTTCTATATTTAGAAAGTGATTATATTATATCCATCCTAGTCCAGATTTCAAATTATAATTGATAGAGAAAAGTGGTTTCCCAATTTAAAAAAAATCTGTAAAAATTACCAAGACAAAAAACAAAATTTTGGAAATTAGTGAACATTTTTCTTTTGTTTAAGAAGTAACAAATGCTGCTTTGTTGTTTAACATGTATAGCTTAATTATCCTGATCGGAGACCAAAGCTAGTGCTGTAATTTGTTTCATAAATGTCTAACTAAAGGTAATACCAAGTGGTGAAAATGTATGAAAGTCTTATTAGAGTTAAGTTGCAGAGGAAATGCATTATAAGTGGGAAACATAAGATGCTTTTATTTCTGAAAATGGGTTAACTCACTAAGAATTAGCTCCAGGTTCACCTGCTTTTCTGCCATGTGACTGTTACTGTTTGTGTCTGCAAACAAAATCCATAGTGTTTATATACCACTCTTTCTCTTGGACTCTTGTGAACATATTTTATATAATATGAATTTGTATATAAAAAGACATGTTTTAGATTTCACAAGGTAATATTACTTCATTGCATTGTTTTAACTGTACTTTCCAACTAGAATATGGAAGGCTCTATGTTGACAATCAGCTTTGGAAATTGGATGGAGCTACCTGGACTTAAATTTAAAGATTGGGTGTCTAGCAAACGAAGGTAAAGATCAAACTATAGTAAAATTTTTTGATGTGTGAAGAAAAGGGGACTGTGAGAAATTTCTGCAGTGACTGTGAATCTTATGTTAGATAAAATAGAAATACACTTCTTAAATAAAAATTCTTTTGTGAAACAGTAATTATGAGCTAGTTTCCACTTAGGATGCTATAATTCTATGTGTATGTAAAGAACTGTTTACAGGGGCCTTCCTGTAACCTTGTTAATCAGAATTTATCTTTGATATTAAATCACTCTGTTGCTTTCTACGTATGAATTATTTCTACCTATGCAGCTACCTATGCATTATTTCTCAAACTTGTGTCAGGTTTTTAATGGGTATCTGTCTATTTATTTATGCTTAATGTATACCTAACCTAAGGTGGTTTGGTTTTTAGTTTCGTTTTTTGAGACAGAGATGCTCTACATAGTCTTGGTTGTTTTGGAACTCACTATGTAGACCAGGCTGGTCTAGAACTCACAGAGATCTGTCTGCCTCTGCCAGGATTAAATCCTCAGGAATTAAAGGTGAAAACCACCACATCAAGTGTGTTTATTTTTGAAGAGTAAAGAGTAGTGTATTATGATTGATTATTTAGAATGATAACCTAAAACATGGGATGTGGTTGGCTACTTGAACATGAAGGCAAATATTTAATTATAAATATTTTTAAATAGGACTGAGAAAAGTCTTATTCATTTTGGGGGAAAGAACATAAAATTCAAAAGAAATGTGAAAAGCCCTATCATTTTCAGGTACATGTATAAACTAGATACAAATTGCTAATGCAGAGTATCTAATTTTACTAATGGAAGTAAGTTACAGCAGGAATTTACTTAATCTTTGTTAGAATAGATATGTAAAGTTTGAGTAACTGACTTTCTGCTAGGTAGCAACCGTGTTTAATCCGTTGAAATTTTCCTTAATTCTAAAATTTGAGATCTAGATCATGATGAGTTTAATTAAGATTAAATCTTCAGGGGGCTGGAGAGATGGCTCAGTGATTAAGAGGACCCAGGTTCAGTTCCCAGCACATGGTGGCTCACAGTCCATTATTCCAGTTACAAGGGATCCTATACTCTTCTGACACGCATGTGCACCAGACTGGTATTTGGTGCACATAGATACACGCAGGTGAAATAAAAAATAAATAAACAGAGCAAAAAGTAAAATTTTGAAACATTGACTTTAGACTTTTTATAATGGAAATGTGTAGAGGTTGAAAATTTGAAGTCACAAGATCAGTCAAGTTGTTTGAATTCATTTGATTATAATATTCTTAGATTGTTCAAATGAGTAACAAAAGGGAACAGTTTTTTTTTTTTTTTCCTGCTCAGAGTGTTTATCATTCTGAATTTCACAGAAGATTAAAGGTATGTGCCACTGCGCCCAGCTTTGTGCTGGGATCTTAACCTAGGCACTGTTAGTTGCTGAGTCATCTGCCTAGTCCCCTGCATAGTAATTTGTTATTGATGCATCTAAATTACAGTAGTAAGATAAAATAGGCTGATCTTTCAGATATCTACATTTTAATCCATTTATTGAGAGCTAATTAAGCATGTCTTTTCTCACTTGATTCCTATGATCCTCTAGATAGTTGACTTGTTTTCTTGTCATATACACATGCATAAATGATCTATGTACCGAGTTAAAATCTAGGACCCACAAATGAGATTGGCTTCAATCACGTAATATGGTGTTTCCATTGCATATATTTTTCTGTTGCATGACTTTACTCTTTATATCTGGGGGGGGGGAGCCATTGTTTTTATATGGTATATTTCCTCTACCTGATTTCTGTGCCTGGACTCTTGGTTGGGTCCATAGCTTTGGGTCGTGACTAGTAAGGCAATAAGCACTGATGTACAGGCATCTCTGTGATATGTTGACCTGAAGTCCTTTGGGAAAATAAACACCTGAGTGATATAACAAATGTCATGAAAGATGTCGTGTTGGTTTTTTTTTTTTTTTTTAGGACCCTCCATACAGATTTCCATGGTCACTCAACTAGTTTGTATCCTTTACCAGCAGTAATCCCTTTCACCCACATCCCTACTGGCATTTGTTATATTTTCTTAATGACTGCCATTCTGACTAGGATAAGAAAATGTGAGAACATATGAGGATATTTTTTTCTAACATAGTCTTGAAAGAACTAAGATATAAGCGCTTACTAGCTAGGAAAGTAATCTGAAACTGAAAGTGTTCTCCTCATAGTCTGTTTCCTTTTTCATCTTACAGGACCTTGAAGGGGGACCGTGTTATGCCAGAGGAAATAGCTCGCTACTACAAACACTATGTAAATGTCATGGGTCTTCAGAAGAATTTCCGAGAGAATACTTATATAACCTCTGTATCGAAACTCTACAGAGATCAAGGTGATAATGGTAGTCAAGACAGAGATATTTCAACAAAGCATTTACAGAACCAGAAGTCAAAATTTATCAAGAGAAACTGGGAAATCAGAGGCTACCAGCGAATAGCAGGTGGTTCTCATGTTCCCTTTTGCCTGTTTGCTGAGAATGTAGCTCTTGCAACCGGAACGTTGGATTCTCCTGCCCACCTGGAAGTTGAAGGGGAAGAGTTGCCTTTTGTGTTTCATTCAATGCCTGAATTTGGAGCTGCTATAAACAAAGGAAAATTGTGTGGCAGAATGGATCCAGTGCTGATTGTAGGTTCTGGCCTTACTGCAGCTGATGCAGTACTGTGTGCTTACAACAATAATATCCCTGTGATCCACGTATTTCGCAGACGAGTAACTGATCCAAGCTTAATTTTCAAACAGCTTCCGCAAAAGCTGTATCCTGAGTATCAAAAAGTCTATCATATGATGTGTACTCAGTCATACTCTGCAGACTCAGATCCTTTATCTGATTATACCAGCTTTCCTGAGCACCGTGTGCTTTCCTTTAAGTCAGACATGAAATGCATTCTTCAGAGTGTCTCTGGATTGAAGAAAGTATTTAAGCTATCTGCAGCTGTAGTCCTAATAGGTTCTCATCCTAACCTGGCGTTTCTGAAGGAACAAGGGTGTTACCTAGGCCGTAACTCAAGCCAGCCAATAACATGTAAGGGTAACCCTGTGGAGGTTGATGCGTACACCTATGAGTGTGTGAAAGAAGCCAACCTTTTTGCTTTGGGCCCTTTGGTTGGAGACAATTTTGTTCGATTTTTAAAGGGAGGGGCATTGGGTGTTACACACTGTTTGGCTACAAGACAGAAGAAAAAGCAGCATTTGTTTGTTGAAAGAGGAGGAGGAGACGGGGTAGCTTAAGGAAGGTTTACAAGTAATTTAAAGGGACACTTAACTATTAAAGATTTTTAACAGTGGTTTGCAGTGTATTGGCTTGAATGAACTGAGCCTCCGCTGTTACTTAAAGTTAGCAGAGCTTGGTATCCCAAGTTGTATTAAATTGTATCAAAGGTGTCTCTCTCAGACAAATCCAAACACTGCCAACTTGGTATACATCATGCTTTCAGTTAACTAGAATGCTCTTTTCTAACTTGGCATTTATAAAGCCAGTCATTAAGACAAAAATCATATTTAATTCATATTGGGTCACCTACTGCTCAAGGGATGCCTAAGGGCCAGTAGCATCAGCTTCCTCTAGCTCATTAGGAGTTTGGGCTGACTTCACTTCCACAAGATCCCCAAGGGTTATGAATTCGTTGAATGCAGTTTGAAGTACACTGGCCTAAAGGAACGTGGGCTATGAAGTATGTATGCTGGGGTAGGATAGGAGGAAGCATTTTCAACTCAGGTTTTATTTATTTTGAAATTATCAGTTATATAAACCTAATTTATTACCAAATATGATGGTCTTTAAAAATATTTTTACTGTGGAAACGTAGGTAAGTATTTGATATCCTTCTCGTAATTTAACATTTTAATAATGTTGACATCCAAGAATCCACCAAGGTACTTTTTAGAGATTTATTCTGTTTAGCCACCGTAACATCTAATGAATCTGATTTGCAATTCAATAAATTGTGAACGGAACTACTTATCCTTGTGTGAACACTGAGTTAATTTCTATTAATGAAACAAAGATTTGGGGGCATGGTAAATATTAAAATTAGAATACTGTTTGGATATTGTCAGAATTATTAAAAGTTAATATGGAAAATAAGATTATGACCTTTTCCATTCTCCCAGTAGTTATCTGGAGATCTGTAACAGTATTGTAGGAAATGCCAAAGCAGCTCACACTGGCTATTAGATTTAGTTTCTCTAATAGTCTTGATTGAATTTTCATACAATTTGTGAAATGTGTTAGTGCTAAACAAAAAGTCTTCCAGAGTTCTTTGAATTTTTCAAAGTCACTCCCCCCTCCCCATTTTGGGGTATATAATCTTATCTAGAATGTGCTCACTGAATTTGTTTTCAGTTTCTTAAAATAGTGGACTCCCTGCCACTGAGTGTTTTCTTGCTGACTGCAATGCTGAGTGCTCCATTCACTGACCCTAACTCACTTTCATTGTTGCTTATATTAATTTGTTTCTAACAACGGATTGTTCCAGATAAGGTTTTGAGTCCTGATATTGTTAGCTGTTTTGTGACTGAGAAAGATGTAACTGCAGAGCAGCGTCACACCTTTGGAGATGGTCCATCTCCTGACTATACTTCAGCAATTCTTCCTTGCCTGTGTTTGAGCTCTGGGTTGGAGTGGATGTTTTTCTTTAATGTCTTTTGCAAATTGAAAATGACAGTATTATACATGTAATTTCCGAGGGAAAATAGACCAATTGGCATTCCCTTCTATCTCTGGAGACTGGTTTAAACTGAAACAATAGCAATTGTGTGTGTGTGTGTGTGTGTGTGTGTGTGTGAACTTAAGCATTTTAAGAATAAGATGCCAAAGAAATTCAGTAAGTCCTTAAATAAACCTGCTATATGAACTCCTCTCCAATAAAACTTCACTTCCCACACTCCTTCAGTACTAGCTGTCCTGTAGAGTATCTCATTCAAGCGTTAACTCTGATGTACTGTCCCCCTGTACTCTTAACAAATGATTAATTTCTTTGCCAAAATCCCATTTACTTTTTAGTATTAGCTTAGTAGTATTTTAGTTCATCTTTTTTAATGAACCAAGTAGCTGACTATTCTAGCATGTGAGCAACTCCTTAATTTCATGTGCAAAATAGACCATACTTAAAATTGTTCAAAGAATGCTCATAAAGTAATCTGGTGGGGAGTAAAAGCAAATAATACACAAGGGCAGCACAGCCAAGTGAATTTCCTTGGAACCCCTAAGATGCACATTGATAGTACTTTTCTATGAATAAACAGAACATCAGTATTGTGAAAACGATTTTAAAACATGGATGTCTTAGTTATATTACTTTGCTATGCTAAAACATAATGACCAAGGCAACTTAGAGAAGCAAGAATTTGGGGGGTTATAGTCCAGAGGGATGAGTCCATCACCATCATGGTGGGGAACATGGCAACAGGCAGATGGCACTGGAGCAACAGTTAATCCACAAACAGGAAGCAGAGAGAGAGAAGTGATGCAAGTCATACTACAGAGCCACAATTCCTAGTTCCCCCCAACAGCCACCAACTGGGGACCAAGGATTCAAATACCCACAACTTACATGATGTGGGGAGAATCTCATCAAACCACCATGATGGTAGTCAGTAAGAAGTGAGGGAATTTTCTAAATCCAACTTTTAAAAGGAAGTTCTGGTACCTTGTTTGTGGAATAGAGACTCAGACTGAAAAAAAATTAGACAGGATTTAAGTTGCTTCACATTGAAGGAACATGAACTTAATGAGATGTATTTCCACAAATGAAAGAGTATAGGTTCCCTAAAAGTGTTAAAACTCTATTGAGAGGCAAATATTTAAAGTCAGAACCTAAAAACTCAAGCTTTAAGATAGAACTAAAACAAGTTAAAACATAAATAGGAGACAGGCAGTAGCATATGTTATAAGGTATGTACAGTATACAGTAGTTGTAACTAATTTAAAGTGGACTGTTGCATATTCTTACAGCAACTAAAAACTGATAAAGCTCCAAAACCAACTCAGGAGATCCAATGAACTCTGAAAGGCTGAAAAGCAGAGCAAACACTGAACACTGGGACAAGCTGTCATACCTAACTCAGTGCAGAACTACTAACATTAAAACATGGTCTTCAATGTCTACGGGGCAGGCCAAGCTAATCCCCAAGAATAACGAAGGGAATATTGGAAATCAATGAAGTAATAGGCAACAAATAAAGTGCCCTTCCAAATCTTAATAGACCTGCCAAGCCCCTAGCCAGACATGAAGTAAAGAGAAAAGTGGGATCAGTAAGTAACAGGAATCAGGAACTTACCGTGAAGGTATAAGAGTGGATAAAGTCCTTGACAGACACAAGCCGCCTAAACTGCTACAAGGAATGGAAGTCTGAACAGCAGTGACCAGGCATAGTGTTCATCGTTGTTTGAGTGGTCAATCAATTCAATAAGAGAAAAGGCAGAGCAATTGGAAAGAAAGCAAATTTTATTCACAAACGTGTACCTAAAGATCTAAAAAATTCTACAAAAATACTAAAGTGAATTTAGCAACTTACAGGGTTCCACGTCCATTATACAAAGAGTTTACATATACAAGCAATAAGTCATTGTAAGATTAATTGTTTTTAATTGATTCTTTGGGGACTTCATGTCATGTACCCCAATCCCACCCATCTCCCAGTCCCTCTGTATCCACCTTTCATCCTTGTAATGTCCCCTCCAAAGCAAAACTAAACAGGAAATAATAAAGATAAAGTAGAAAAATAATTTAAAAATTAATAAAATTAAAAAATACAAATATAAATTTCTATTAAAAAATAAACCAACAAAAACACTTTGCCCCTCGTCTTTGCCTCTCCGCTGCCTCTTCATTTGTCTTGGTGGCATTGGGAGCTGCTGTGTATCATGCAGTATACTCTTTTTTCCAAACAGCTTTGGAAAATGTTCAATGTGTTATGTGCTTCAAGAACTCTGGCCTCTGGCACACCATCAATACTGGATCCCCATGGAAACTCCCTGGATATTCCGCTGCTGCCCTTAGTCATGTGAACCATGCAGCCACAGTCCCTTCGTCCCTTCGTTCATTCCAGCAGGTCATAGATGGGGTAGATGTTGGGGTGTGCCAGCTTAAAGCCCTGGATGTGTAGCTAGCTGGGTGGCTGCTGACGTGGTCTGACTGGCTTGCTGGGACCACTCCCCTCAGGCAAGGGGTGGGGCCTGCTCCCTCACACACCAGCAGGTGAGGGGCGGGGCCGTCCCTCCCAAGTGTGGGGGGCCACTCTCCCATTAGAGGCAGGCCGGCCCTCTTGTGTCAGTGTCCTCAGATAAGGAGTCAACTCTCCTATGTGTGGGGTGGGGGTGGGGGTGGAGGTGGGGGAACAGCCCTCCCTGGGCCAGTGAGGGGAGGGGCCAGCTCAGCAAGGTACCTCAATTTACCGTTCAACACAGACCTCAGCTGGAGCAGTACCAGGACCAGGACCCAGACATGGCCAGCAGCAGCAGTCTGAGTCTGGATGTAACCATGGCCCCGGGTGGCAGCACAGGTCTCCCAGATAGATAGGGGCCCAGCAGCAGTATGGTCCCTGTACTCCAACGTGGTCTCAGGTGGCAGTAGAGTGCCCCTGATGGCAACAGGAACCACAGACCCTGGCGGCCTTAGGGCCACAGACACAGGCATGGCACCCATCAGCATCACGGACACCCTGGCCACAGATAGCAGTGCAGTCCTCTTAGCCCTGGCTGCAGCATGTTCCTTGGTCACCAGCATGGCCACAGGTGGAGGGCCATAGCCCAGATATCTGTGTAGCCTTTGGTGGTGACACACACAGGCCATGGATGTCAACACAGACGACCCCCCCCCCCCCCCACACACACACACATGGTCCTCAGCATCACTGGTCTGGATGCCACCATGGCCCCAGGTGACAGCGCAGGTCTATGTCACTTCTGCAGGCCACAGGAATATATCATAAGAACTCAGCTGGTTATGGAAAAGTCACTACCTGGAGCAATCAGGGATTTCCTCCAGAGGAAGCCAAATCCCAAGGAGTTTTTGGTGTTATTTGGCTTGTTATATATCAGCTGTATTCTGTTATGAAAATCATGTGTGCCTTCATAGTTTTCCCAATTGGCTTTTCCCCTAGAAGGGCTAACAGTGTGGACTGATCACTCTCTGGACATACACATTCCAGGTATTTGGAGAACAGCCTCAGGAAAGGCTTCCTCTGGAATCAGATATCTCCCTTAGCCACTTTCAAGGACTAACAGGAAGCACATCACCCAGGTGGGCTCCCAACTTCCGAAGATAACAGTGGTAACAGCCCACATTCGAGTCTCCTGAATTAAGGTAAATTCGAGAAGGGATACTGCCTAGGTGAGGTGGACACTACGTAATAGCTTTACACAATTTAGCTCGGACCCTCCCTTTTTATACTGGGACTTCCCGGGCAGAGGACAGAGAAGAGAAAAGAGAATGGAAGGACTAGATGGATAAGAACTTGAGAGGAACAAACTAAGATGGGGAGAACTAGATTGAAGGGCTAGAAAAGAGTACTAGAGGAACGAGATGGAAGATGAGGAAGAGCCAGATGGGGAAGAACAAGATGAGGAAGAGCCAGAGGAGAGAGGAGGTGGGAGAGGAGCTGATAGGGGAAAGAACTAGATGGATGAGAACCTAGAGGGGACAGAACTAGATGAAGAAGTGAAGATAGAACCTAGAGGGGACAGTAGTTAAATATAGAGAGAAATCAGGCAAGAAAGGAGCTAGACATGAGAGCAGAATGGAAGCTATGTAGAGAGCAAACTATCACAGAATAATAAAGTGTATGAACTAAGGAGTTTCGTGTACATAGATTCATTTCTTTTCATCAAAGATTAATTATCAGCTGGTCGTAGATTCTTCCTGGATCCTGGGAGGGGAGGGACTATCGAGGGGCTGGACCCCCAGAGCCCCTGATATGTCACCCCAGCTGCAGGGTAGCCTTCGGACACCAACATGGCCCCAGTCGGGGACTCAGACCTCAGACAACCACCCAATCCTTGACAGCAACAGGTGCCTTGAGTATTACCACAGACCCTGGCTGCGGTAAGGTCACAGACATGGCCTTAGGGCCGCAGCTCAAGCCTGGATGTCTCCATGGCACTGTAGTAGCCCAGGCCACTCAGATTGGGATGGCCCCTGTGGTGGCATGGTCCTCTGGCACCAACATATGCACATGTGGTGGCCCAAAACCCAATTATCCTCATGGTCTTTGATGGTAACAGGAGCTATGGACATGAACACAAACTGGAGCTGTGGCAGGGCCACAGACCCAGACATGGATGGCCCTTGGTAGTAGCCCCCAGATGGATGCCCATGCCCTAGATGGGAAGCAGGCCTCCCACAAAGCACGTTCCTCTACACATCTGCCTATCTGCACAGACACAAACCTGTTACCTCTCTCCCTCTCGTACCCCTCCATACATTTGCTCACCATAATGGCAACCGATTTGGCACTGGGTGGGTCCCTAGCTTCTTTCCACACACCCAGGGCATACACCTTTAATCCCAGGCAGGTGGATCTCTGAAGCCAGCCTAATCTACAAAGGGAGTTCTGGGACAGCCAGGCTGCAGACACCCTTTCTTGAAAGAAAAAAAGAAAAAAAAGATACCAGTCCCGTTCCCCCCCCCCCCCCCCCCGAGACAGGGTTTCTCTGTGTAGCTTTGCACCTGTCCTGGAACTCACTCTGTACCCAAGGCTGGCCTCAAACTCACAGAGATCCACCTGCCTCTGTCTCCAGAGTGCTGTGATTAAAGGCGTGCGCCACCACCGCCCAGCTGGACACTTCAATATTGCCTGGTACCAGTTCTTCTAAGTGATTTCTAGCACAATTCCAGTTAAAATTCTAAGATTCCTGGCTTGCTAGGAGGACTGAAGTGCTGGGTTTCAGGGACTGGGGAGATGGTTCTGTGATTAAAGCACTTGCCTCACAAATTGAGGACTGGGGTTCAGGTCTCCTGCAGGCAGACAGGAATCCCTGAAACAAGATGGCTAGCCATATCTGTGAGCTATATATTTGAGAGACCCCACCTCAGTGAATAAGGTGGATTAGGATTTTCAACATTAACTTCAAGCCTCCACATACCTGTGAACATGTACACATTCATGTCAACAGGAGTACTGGGTTTCAAAGTTTACATACGGTTACAGTAACTCAAGGAAGGGTAGTCTGATGAAAGAATGGATAAACACAATCAATCACAACTGTTGTTTCATAAAGTTGCCCAGAAAATTTAATGCAGAAAAGACACATCTTCCAATAAACCGTGTTTGATATTCATAGGGGGAAAAACTACCCCTGACTCATACTTTACATCATACTCAAAAGTTGAGGGATTTACATTATTAGTATATGGAAATGTTAAAATGTAACCTTATGGACGACCATTAAGTTTTGGTTAAAGAGTACTTTGTGTGTGTGTGTGTGTGTGTGTGTGTGTGTGTTAGAGAAAACTATCAAAGACAGTAGGCAAATGGATTGAGGCTGTAGCTCAGCTGGTAAGTGTGCTGGCCTAGCACACATGAAGCCTTGGGTTCTCTGCACCACAGCAACTGCTTTCTATCACCGGGCCATCTCTCCAGCTCACCAAAGGAACAAACCCTTGAAGTTAAGACTAGCAGCCTCTAGTGCCTATTCCTTCACTGTGCTGAGGAAGAGCAATACTTCAGACATGTGCTTACTATTTCACAAACAAACAATTTGAAACTGTAATACAGGATGAGAATAAAACAAAAGCCCATGATATAACTTGTCTCTATAAAATGAAGTAGTATGTTCTGAAGTCTGGTCAAAGGTAGAAAGTAGCTTACATGTAATTGTAAATTACAATGTTCCAGAAAGACCTAGCAAATATATATGTATGTGGAGGTTTGAAAGAAAATGGTCCCCAAAAGGTGTGGCATTATTAGGTGTGGCCTATTGGAGTAGGTGTGGTCTTATTAGAGGAAATGTGTCACTATGGAGATGGGCTTTGAGGTCTCATATATGTTCAAGATACCACCCACTGTTTCAGTCTATTTCCTGTGGCTTGGAAGAGGTAGGATATTCAGCTACTTCTCTAGCACCATGTCTGCCTGCATGCCATGTCCCATCATGATGATAATGGGCTAAACCTCTGAAAATGTAAGCTACCCCAATTAAATGTTTTCCTTTGTAAGAATTTTTGTGGTCATGGTCTTTAGAGCAATAGAAACCCTAAGACAATATATATAGACCCATGTAAATACATAATACATATATATAAAATTGCTTAATTGCTCCTATGTAGTAACTGAAAAAGTTAAGATTGTTAAGGGAGGCAGAATTTCCATGGACCAGAAACTGTAAGACTTATACTTTCTAGAATATAATGTACAACATACAATCAGAGTTGAGATCTACTTCTCTACCTTAAAATATTTGGAAAAAATCCATTTCCTTTTATCACTTTCTGTTTTAGGTAGAAGACAGCTTCACTGCCTCAACTTTACAGACAGGCAAACTTGAATCTTTAACAAGTTAAGACAGAATCACTATGTTCAGAAAAACCACCAAAAATGAGTCCATCTCTGTCTTTGGAGTGATCTAGCCATGTGATGTCTGCATATTACCTCAATCTCTTGTGCTAAGTAAGTGAGCTGTGGGGGATATTCTCAACACTCAAATCATTTCATTTTGTCACATCAGTTTAGAGAAGCTTACAGAAAAATGGAAAAGAAAAAGCTATACCACTATGTCTATTATCTTCTAAAGTGAAAATGAACAAGGTAGTTACAGATGTAATTCCTGAAAAATATTATGAACAGGAATTTGAATAGGAATGATTCAAAGGAAGTAAGTACCATATATGCATAGATAGAGATGTAGAGATATCCCCACCCAGGGAACCAAGTAGTTAGCAGCAGGGGACTCTGGTCTTTACCCTTAATGCAGTTTCAGAATCTTGGGCACTATGACTGTTGTAATTACTTAATAAGTAAGGAACACAATTAAAATAATATATATATAAAGGCAAGATAACAAAGCCCCCAGAAACAATATTACCACACAAAAGAGTGGAGTTTATTTGCTTTATTTAATAAGTTGAAGCCTTAAAGCATTTGTAATTTCTATGTATTACATTCACATACCCCAGTTGGCCTGAAGTAAATGTTTGCTACGAAGTGTGTTTCTATAGCTTCCTTTCCAAAGTTCAATTATCTTCTTTTTACATTAGGATTATATCTGCAAAGAAAAAAATTGGGTTAAAGGCTATTTCATTACGAGATCCCATTAAAGGGCTTCACTTTAGTAACCACTGGAGAGTATCAATGTTGTTCTTAAAGCTGGACAATGAACATTTTTCTTTCCATTTATCCCTTGGTGTTGCTTAAAAGAATATGTGGTAAAAGCATCATCATTAACAAAATCATATGGAGCATTAAAATTAAAACAACAGCATACACACAAAGCGTAGAAGGAACCAAAAGATCAAGACATCTTGTACTTGAAGTTGGGAAAAATGTTACTCTGTATTAGCCAATGTCTACCTGATACAGGACTTCATTAGTATTTGAGAGATTTACAATGTTTATTGGGTTTCTAGAAATGTTCAAAATATATTAAATAATAATTACTCCTAACAAGTCCTCTAAAATCTTCCATGAAGCAAACAAACGAACAAACCGGTTTTGAATATCATTCAACCTTTCATTTTTATCCACCTGTCAAATTAAAACTCAAACAGTCTTGACCCTTATTTGTCTGATCTCAAAATTTAATCCTATTGTAATAAAAACCTCACATATTGATGATCTAAATACTTTAGGAACGTTCCTTTGCCTCAATGATACCATGTACAATTTGAATATCTTATGATAAAACTGAATCAACCTTAAATCTATAGTCATGAAATTCAATCAATATGTGCTCAAGTAATAGAAATACATCGGTTACAAACCAAACTTCTTTATATGAAGACTTTAGATTTCTTCTAAGAACAGAAGAAACAAATATTTGACTGGCATGAACATAACTGAATTATATGTATATTTCTCAAGCAAAGTCATATCTTACCTAAACAGATCATCAGCAAGAGACTCTTCTTTCGCTTGCTGTCTTTGTACCTGTCAGAGTTAACATAACGTGAATCATTTGCTCAGTGAAATACCTGTTCTACTGATCATACAGTCCTCCTCCAGATTTCCATATCCAAGGTGTCACTTGGAAGTTTTTTCCTCTAGAGGCCCTCCTATTCAGCTGATCCCTCTATTTTAACTTCATGCTAAGATCACTGCAAAACTGTTGTAATGAAATAACTGTCTAGTCAATATCAAAGACAACCAACAGAACATTGCTAGCTTACTGAGTTAGTAAACATTCTTTTTTGCAGAAAATTCAATGCTCTGGAGTCAAAAATGATGATGGTACATGGGCTTCATTGAAACTGGGGACTTAGGAACAGCATGATGACTCAAGTGAGTGAGAGTGCATGCCAACAAACCTGATGCCCTGAGTTCAATACTCAGGAGATATGATAGAGGGAAAGAACAGACTCCAAAAGGCTATCCTCTGACTGACACACACACACACACACACACACACACACACACACACACGCACACGCACACGCACACACACACACACACACCCCCTACAAAATAAGTTTTGAATTGGGGATTTACAGAGAGACCCCATATTAACTCTATTCTGTCTAACTTGCTCTGAGTTATAGTCATTGTCTGAGATTCCAGTGACAGTGAGCTTGAAAGTGCAATAACCATGTCCTCTTCAAACAAAGCAGCATTACAGCACAAGGTCTGCCTTCCTCTTGCTTCTAAATCAGGACAGAGCAGTTTTTGGCTACAATCCTTTCCAACAGACCTCACCAAGCATCTAAAGCATTCTTAAGTTAGGATCAGGGAAAAACTCCCAATGAAAGCTCCTCTATCAAGTCCAGTGTGATCCTATAAGATGCCATTCAATATGCCTCCACGACTTCTATCTACCAAAGACAAAACAACTCATGAGTTTGACCCTCAAAATATGCAAACTTCTTAAATCTGGCTTCTTCAAATCACCCCATGTCTCTTCATGGACACTGTGTGCTTGTTTTGTTAATCAAAACAGAGCCACAAACAGAATTGTCTCCTACACATACAATTCCTTCTGTTTTTACTCCAATTTCTCCCTCTGCCAAGAAAGACACCCCCATTCCTCTTTTCCCACACCTAGTCACTTTCAAGGTCAATTTATTCAATATTTACTTAGTGCTCACTTCACACCGAGGAACAGTCTTTACTTCATTGACAATGGCTTTGGATTTCCTTTATTTAAATAGATCGCCTGCAACAAATCACCCCAAACTACTTGCTCCAGAACTTAGACAATACGTGCCAACTTCTGGATCTTATAATTATTATGTATGTATCCTATGAGTGACCCTCGGACCGACCACATGGAAGAAGCAGAGAACTAATTACTTCAAGTTATCCTGACCTATACTTGAGGACAGCAGCATGCTACATGTGTGAGAACACAAGGGCACATACACACAGGCAAAACAAATAAAATGTAATATAAACAAACAAACAAATGTACAATAGTGACCTGTAGAGATTTAATCCTACACAGATTTCTTTTATCCATATTGTGAAATGTCAAAATGAAATCACATCTTTTCTTTTTACATTTTCAACTATAGGAGCAGAACATAAATGGGAAGACACAGAACATGCATAAAATAATTGTTAAAAAAGCTGCTAAAAAATTTCAAAGCTTCAGGACAAAGAATACTAAATGTTTCTTTTCCCCCAAGACAGGGTTTCTCTGTAGTTCTAGATGTCCTGGAACTTGCTCTGTAGACCAGGCTGGCCTCGAACTCACAGAGATCTGCCTGCCTCTGCCTTCCAAGTGCATAGAGTAAAGGCCACCACCACCCAGCTAAAGAGTATGTTTGATATACACCATCCAAAATTCACAGAAACTTGACAAACTAGCCTACTGACTATGAAAATCATGGTGGGTTCACCGCCTAAGTCGAAGGGCTGAAAAAGAAGAAAAAGCACAGACTACAGAAGGAAAGTAGATGTTGACATGTGGTGCATTTAGGTACGTGTGCTGTAGCCATGCAGAATAGTTTACAGAGCGCCCAAACTGCTGTGGCTACAAACCAGGAGTGTGCCAGTGTAAACCTGCACACACAGAGCACCCCCTCTACCTCCTAGTGAAATAAACAGAAGACTGAAACACTTAGCAATTGATGTCATTTTAACCTCTCCTGAGCAAGCACCGAGCAATGAACCGGGTGCGTGTGGTGAGGCTCCCTCTGCCACTGCCTCACATCTCAACAAAGAGCACTGGATTATCATTCACTCACTGTTTCAACAGGTAACCTCTGGCTTTAGGTTTTACCTTCATTATTTTATGTACTGCCATAAAAGAAGGTGTATTCATAAAACATTTGTACACGTAAGAAAAAATGAAAAAAACAAAACAAAACAAAATAAAAAACTGACCAACAAGCACTGCGGGTACTGGAATCATTGACAAAAATATTTGCAGAACACAGAAAGAGTTGGAAAACCAAACAGACTTCAGCATAGAAAGATCCAAGTCCAAATTAAAACTCCATGGCTGGATATAAACATTAGTGTTGAAGACACAAACAGTAAACTGAATGACAATCTAAAAGAATTACCAAAATTATAGTTAAGAAAAATGAAACTTGATAAAATGTTACTGGGCCTTCCAGGAAGAAACTGTGGGGAAAATAGGAAAGGAGAATGGTCAGGGAAACAGTGAGAGGCTCAGAGCTGCTGGAGGGCGGCTCCCAGGCTGGAAGGCCCGCACCACCACCTGGGTCTACATGGAAGATCTTCCAGATGCCCTGGCAGCCATCCTTTCGGTGACATGCTTTCTTACTTACATTTTTGTGGTTTCAGTATTTCTTTTCCTGTTATATTAGGATTTACAATTACTCTATTTAGATCCCCAAAGTACAGATTAATCTTAATGTTCTGTAATGAACTAATTTCCCTAAGTGAATGAACTAAAGTCACTTAAATTTGCTTATAAGAATTTAGTTGAGGCTAGGGAGACGGTTCTGTGGATAAAAAAAGATGTGCTGTGAAAATATGACAACCTGAGTTCAGAGCCCTCGACCCACAGAAAAGCGAGGCACACACAGGTAACCTGAGGAGTAGGGACAGAGACAGGCGGATTCACCAGCTGGAGACCCTATCTCAAAACTAAATAAACACAAGTAAAGAAGATAATAGCAGTAAGCTTTCTGAAATCAACCCCTGGCCTCCACATGTGCAACTCAGGCATGCACACCCACACCCACTCTTACACTTACACACATACCACCACACTGAAAAGAAAAGTGACTTTACTCAAAACCAATCACAAGGGCTAAGGTGCCATTGCAAGGTGAGGCCTAGCCTCCTACGAACCTCCATTTCATGTTTCAGCCACTCTTCTAACTCTGTGTTCTTTCGGGCATGATGAGCTATTAGATCGGATCCTCCAATGATGAGGGGAAGCTTTCCTGCTCCAGGAAACATCACCTGGAGAACAGTAAGTAGTGAGGTTAGGCAGAGTAATAAAATAAAATAAAATAAGCTATTTCTTAAAAGGCCTAAAATGCAAACAGTGTAAGTCGTGCATAAATTCTATTAGTAAAAATAAGACACGGAAACCTGCCAGCCCATCCGTTTTCACCCTTTCCTTTTCCAGCTATTCCTATATCTAGATTTAGATTTGCAGCTAGGACTTACACACTAAGAAAAACCTAATAGTTTTAGTTTGTAGGTTTCATTTAAAAATCGCTTTAGTTTGTTATCTAGCAATCAATGCAACTCAAGGAAAACAAACTACAGTTTAAAACACTGTATCTTATTCTAAGATTTTCGAAGTTTAACCTATAATCCCAGCACTTGAGAGGCCGAGGCAGGAAGATTACAAAATCCAAAGCAAGCCTGGGTACATAATGAGTTCCAGGCCAGCTCATACTTCATGTAAGACTCTAACTCAAAAAGCAAAAAGAGGGCTGGCCCCAGGGGTAAGGGTGCCTGCCACCAAGCCTGAAAGCCTGGGTTCAATTCTCATGACTCACAGAGTGGAAAAAGAGACACACAACGCTAACATTTTGTCCTCTGACCTCCAGACAACACGTGCTGTGGCATGTGGATACCTTTACACGCAAAATAAATAAGCAAACACAAACCAAATGTTTTAAACTATAACATGTAACAGTGCTGGAGGCACAGTTCAGCTGGCAGAGTGGCCGCCCTGTATGGGTGAAGCCCTGAGTTTGAGGCCAGCACTGGACATGGTGGGGCACACCTATATCCCAATACTCAGGAGGTGGTGACAGGATGATCAGAAATTCCAGGTGTAACATGTATGTGTGAGTGTGTACTTTTTAACGAAGTCACACTTCATTAGTGAAAATGTCCTCCCCAAGAGCCAAACTTTAACAAAACCCCCAGTGCCAGGCATAAGAATCTCCCTATGAGTTACTGGTCAGAGGAGGCCAAGCAACTCCTGAAATAATATAGGCTACTGCCACTGCCCTTGGTTGCCTCCTGGATGCTGAGGCTAAGTCCCTCTTGCTGAAGACACCATGCATTCCACACACAAGAGTTGGAAGAATCAAGCTGGATTTGGCCTGGAAGCCTCCTTTCTGAAAACTAACTTTCATAGTACCTGGTAGAGGTGCCACTTAATGGACTCAATAGGTTGTGTTTATATATTAGTTTGTGTGTGTTTAACAATAACAAAGAAAGAAAAAGAGGCTATGAAAATGAAAAGGAGTGGGGACATATGGGAGGAGATGGAGGAAGTACGGGAAGGGAAATAATGTAAATACAGCATACATATATTTGGTTGATGGTAGTAGAATACACAGTTCCATATGTATTACACCAACAATAAAAATGCCTATAATTTCACTACTGAGTTTGACTATTTAAATAACTTCCTTATCTTCGTAAAGTCCCGAGTTGAAGAATTCTTTCAGGAAGTCACAGATCAATATTATAACCAGGAAGACCCTGTTGTTAGAGAACCTAATTAATTCTAAAGTTGGGGAAAATAGCAACCTCAGAACTATGTAATCACTAAATACATTTTTAAATGCTCTGTGTTTACTAGTAGTTTGTGTTGTTTCTGAGCAATTTTTTTCTTAACTGTCTGAAACAGAAGAAATAGCACAGGTCTTCAAAATCCTGCTTTTAGGGGCTGGTAGGATGGTCCAGTGGGTAGAGGCACTAGCCATCGAGCCTGACAGTCAGAGCTCAATCCCAGAACCTACCCTGTGGAAGGAAGGAACTGACTCCTGCTAGCTGTCCTCTAACCTCCACATACACATGGTAAACAAGAACTTAATTTCAAATGCAAGGAGAAACCCAAACAGTCACTTCTTCTTTTGTTTGTATTTGGTGCCAGTGTTGTGTTTCTGACAATAACCTGAACAGCCCTCTTGAGACACAGTCAATGAAGACACCTACCTTCTTGAATTTCTTGAAATTCTTCAGTTGACCACAGTCGTTCAGCAGGCCCAGACTTCTGGAAGCGGAGTTACTAACCACCAGGGACCTAAATTCAGTCAGCAGCACTCTTCTGGGAAGCTCCTCACTGCTGTCTGGAAGTTCATCACTCTTCTTAAGTGGGGTTACACAGTCAGGTAGGGAGCAGCAGGAGAGGGAAACAACTTGTCATGAGAGATCTACAGGAAAAGCCCAAGTACCCAAAGGAAGACAGAGCTGCTGCTGGCACCTGAGCTAACAATCTCTTCAGTGAGCCTCTCGCTTATGTCATTTACTACTATTACATTGGTAATAAGTGCAGGTCTGCACTGTTAAAATCTGCTGCTTGATACTGGAATACATTATTAACAAATGTGGTTACAGAAGACAGAATTGTAACGTACATTTCCTGCTTCATGTTTTTTCTAATGACTTATTACTTTCTGCTTATATTTCCTTTGTACTACAAAAATGATGCTAGACAAAAAGCAAATCTGAGTCTGCTGAGTTCAAAATAGCTCGTAAAGCAGCAGAGACATCATACAACATACCTGACCCAAGAACTGTTAATGAACAAATAATGCAGTGATGGTTCAAAAGGCTTAGCAAAAGAGGCAAAAGCCTTGAACAAGAGGAGTGTAGTGGCCAGCCATCAGAGAACATGGCCAACTGAGAGCAATCATTGATGGAAATCTTACAACTATAAGAAAAGTTGAAGAATTCAATATGGACCGTTCAACTATTGTTCAGCATCTAAAGCAAATTGGAAAGGTAGAAAAGCTCTGTAACTGTGTGCCTAGGGAGCTGACCAATAATAATATGAATATCATCCTCTCTTATTCTATGTAACAAGCCATTTCTCACTCAGATTGTGATACGGTACAAGAAGTGTACTGTACACAACAATCAGTGATGATTATTTCACTGGATGGACTGAGAATCTCCAGAGCCCAGCATTCACTAAAGTCAAACTTGCACCCAAAAAAGGTCATGGTCACTGGTTGTCTGCTGCTGGCCTGACCCAGTACAGCTTTTTAATTCCTAGTGAAACCACGGCATCTGAGAAGTGTGTGCAGCAAACCAGTGAGGTACACCCCAAGCTGCACTACTTAGGCTGTGACTGACAGTCAGAAAAGTCCCAATCCTCTACATCTAATTGCACACCAAACGATCAACACTTCCAAAGCTGAAAAGCACTGAGATATGAAGTTCTGCCTTACCCTCCATGTTCTTGCCAACTGACGACCACTCCTTCAGGAATCTCACAAACTTTTTACAGGGAAACACTACCATGAACAGAAAGTGCTTTCAAGAGTTCCTTGAATCTTGAAACACGGTTTTTTATGCAACAGAAATAAACTTATTTCTCACTGGCAAAAATGTACTGGTTGTAGTATTTTGATTTTGATTAATAAGGATGTTTGAGCCTAGTTATGACTATGACTTAAGATTCACAGCCTAGCTCTGCAATTCCTGTTGCTTCTAATCTAATCCAGCCCAATACTTGCACATCAAGACAGAACCTAGTTCTTTTTTTCTTTTCTTGAGAAAGGGTCTCACTATATAGTCCTGGCTAACCTGAAACTTGCTATATAGACCAGGCTTACTTAGAATTCAGAGTCCACCGCTGCCTTACTAGTGCTAGGGTTAAAGGCGAAGACTACACCCAGCTATTCATTTTTAATTGATGAACTATATAATGTATATGTAAGTTAAGTGCAGACAGGAAGAACAAAAAAAAAGCTACCCAAAAAGGCTCATCTGACAATAATGGAATGTAATCAGAACCTTAGGTAAAACTGGCCTGATTCTTTTGGAATTTACAGGTATCACACATCCATTACCGTATTTGATATAACAACAACCCCACTGGAAAAACTTGAGTCGTTTTATAAACAAATGACTCTCTTAAAAAAATCCTTACAAAAAGGATTTGCTCAAGATTGCAATCCATGCAGCATGGAGAAGAGTTAAGCCTAAGGTTCTCTATACTCTTTACTGTCTCATGGCCATAACACAACCTATTTCTAGAAGAGGTAAAAAAAAAATAATGGACCAGAATCATACGGGGAAATATTTAGTAAGACTGGAACCTGACAGAAATCTGTATGATGATAATCCTTTTAAGTCAAACATTTGTGAGAATAAAATAGGAATTTCCTTACAGCTGCTTCATCTTTTGCTGACCACAGCAGCTCTCTCTTTAGTTCAACTTTCTTTCCTGTTTCATCTTCTTGCTAAAAAGAGAAAACACTGTTCATAGGGGTTATGAGTAATCTTTTAAAAAGCCTTACACACAATCATACTGTGTCCCTGGAAGTACATACGTTATATACTTAGAGAATATCCAATGAAATGTGAACACAACATAGTTATAAAATCACAGTCAGACAATTGCATTAACAGTTGATCTATGTTGCAAAAACAAGATTTTATAGAGAGGGTGCTCTTTCTGCCTGGGTGGCAGAACATCAATAACTGCTGGTCCACCTTCCTTTATACGCATTTACAAAGGTGAATTCTCAAACTGGCTTAAGAAAATCAAATGAAGAATAATCTCAAACTGAGTACGGCTGGTTAACCATTCCTAGATTTGACACTACATGGTATCAAGCTGTCTAAGGAATTAGGAAAATCAATTGAAGGGCACATGGATCCTCTCTATACTACTTCTTTCATATAAAGAGAATCAGCAATTACCTAAAATAAAAAGGTTTTTTGTTTGTTTTGAGTCAGGGAACAGCCCTGGCTGGCTAGCAACTTACTATGTAGACCCGGCTGGCCTCAAACTCACAGAGATCTGCTTGCCTCTGACTCCTGAGTGTTGGAAAAATAAAGTGTCTTTAATACTGTACAATGAAAACCAAAACTTCTTTGAAAAGATTCTTACTAAAAACAAATTAGTACTAGAATATAGTGATCTATTTATTTGATCCTAATTGTTGTTTACTCTCTCTTAACTCCTACATTATATTTTTTCATTTATAATGTCATTGTTATATCCAAAGGGAACCCCAATACCACCGTCTACTCCGACCGAGGCCGTGATATCTCAGGATAAAGTGTAGGCTCACTGAGGCTGGGCTACAGTATTCGTAGGCAGCACTGCTCAGGAGCACGTGGAACGGCTTTCTTTCTGCCAAGTCTCATACCTCTTCCTCCTGGAGTCAGGCAAACGGGCATCTGGTGCATACCAAAGCCCATGCTATCCCCCAGCTTCCTCTGGTCTCTATTAACTTGTATCTGCTATGCATACCAAAGGCCCTACACTAGCCTCCTGGCTTTTCACATCTTTCCCTCTACCCTAAATGCCCAAGTTTACAGGCTTCCCTCTCCCCAGTTTCTCTCTGTTTCAGAAGGATATCCTTATCTGCTGGGCTCCACTCTGCTCCAGAGAGGGAACCATGGCTACTTGGAACTCCCACAAATGCCTTTGGTTACTCTCTCACTCACATCTACAATAAGAATCTTTCCCCACTACAGGGTGGTCAGGTCAGTGGTTTCACTGCACCCTTGCTTATATCAATTTGTCCTAAGTTTAAAAAAAGCAAAATAAGAATTATGCTATAAAATCATATACCACAGTAAAATAATTATATTTTCTGATATCATTATCACAAAACCCTTAAATATTAAATGAAAGGCTTTTGCTGCTTTACAAAACACTATTTTAGTGATGTCCATGGTACATGGTACTCAACTCTTGTCTTTTTCTATCTGGATTCTAATGATGTGAGTGACAGGAAGTCTGAACGAATGTGTAACGGAAGTAGGTACTGAGGACTATGAAGTAAAGGCAAAGAACAAAGCCTTCTGTGTGCAGTGGGCCAATCCGGGACAAATGGAGGTAAAGAAGCAGAGGCTGTATAAAATCTGGACTGTAATCTCAGCTCTCAGGATGTGAAGGCAGGACTTGAAGACCATCCTTGGTTGTGCATCTCACTTGAGATCAGCCTGGGGTACACGAGCTCTCGTCTCATAACCTGTTACTTACAGTTATTCCGTTGCTCTCTGGCACTGTGTCAGCACTAAGGTGACTATTCCTTCCTACGTCCATCCTTGGCTTCTTTCTGATGCCGACGTCTGCCTCTTGCTTTTCAACTTTCACTTGAACTTTCAGCTCTGGCTCTGCACTCTTGAGTAACTCTTCTAATACTTCATCTTCTATGGCCACATCGACTTCTTTTCTTTTTCTTGGTCTAAAATTTTCCACGGAAAATGACCTGCTGGCAGGACTCTTCCCCCTGGGTTCGATGTCTGTGTCACCCACAAATGAAGCGTCTGCTTCCCTGTCCACAGGCTCACTCTGAGATGGATGCCCCTTGCTTTTCCACAGTGAGGGTGCAGCAGGCTGGGTTTGTTCTAAAAGAGAACAAGACAGTTCCATTCTTGATGATTTGGATGAGGACATTTCTGGATTTTCTTCATCCCTTTCCCTTAGGTTTAAAAAAAAAACCAGAGAGAGGAATTTCGTTTAATTTCTCAGTATTTACTACTCATTCACAGTCTACTCCTCACTAGCAACAGTATTACTGGAATGAAACCTTTAGAATGGTATGTGCTTCATAGTCTTTCTACCCTGTTGACAGGATTGATAGACCTGCGGTTAAAGCATATGGAGAGCCTTGTCCTCTCTGCTAATGTAGAATCAGCTGATAAATCAATGTGAAAGGAAAGAGAAATATATGAAAACACGCAGAACCCACCGGCAGAAGGCAGTAGCTTATTTAGCAATGTAGGGAATTCATAGGCAATTAAAATTATATCTGGGACTGTAACCTGATGAGTTAATGAAAGCTGGTGTCAAAAAATTAAGCCAAACAGGCTAAATCCAGAAGACACCACCAACTGAATACTATGTGCTGTGTCACTACAGAATTCCATACAACAGCATATCGCTCTCTCAGGAAGCACTAAGTACTTCTGTTCATGAAAATTTTACAACAGTCCAGACAACTCACATGTGGTACTCTCTTTCTAGGTTGCCAAAGATCTAAGTGCAGAGCTGGCTGCAAACATATGGTAAGAGAAAGATACAGATCTGAGGAAGCAGAGAGGAAATAATTAAGGATTACAATAAAGTAAATTACTCTTTTGACCTTGCAAGATAGGCTATTATTAAAAAAAAAAAATACCAGAAAGATGACTCTGGAGCTTAGGTTTGACTATCTTTCCTAAAGAAGGCAGCACCCAAAAACAAAAGCTAAGGTAGGAGAAAGATGCAGAAAAACAAAGTGCAGTCTATATAATGGGCCTAGTGAAGGAGAACAGGACAAAACGGAGATGCAATGAGCTCAGAAATCAAACCACTGGGCCAGTGAGATGGCTCAGCTGATGAGGGCCACTAATCCTGACAGTCTGCAGCCGGTCCAAGGGTGCAAAGAGAACTGACTCCTACATGTTACCTTCTGACCTTCATAGAGTTCGTTGTCTCTCTCTCTCTCTCTCTCTCTCTCTCTCTCTCTCTCTCTCACACACACACACACACACACACACACACACACACACACAGAGAGAGAGAGACAGAGACAGAGAGAGAGAGAAGAAAGAGAGAAAAAAATATATATAATCTTTAAAAACAGAAATACAAGCTTTCCAGCGAAAGAAAACACTACTCTACAGTCATCTACCTGAGCATTTCTTTCAGAGACAGTTGAAGAATTATTGACAACATACCTTTTTTTGGTGCATGGCTGGAAGTAGTTTTTGATGGAGTTCTGCTGCTTCTGAGAAGTCCAATCTTTATTTTTATTAGCAGCAGGGCAGTTCACCGGTGAAAGCTGATAGTCTGGGATCTTTTCCCTAACCAGGGTATTTGATGCTACATTATTTGTTTTGGAGCTTGATTTGGGGGCCTCCTGTATACTGTAAGTTTCCTGTGAAAGCTTTCTAAAGTTTTGTTCCATTCCAGAGATTTTTATTTCTTTTGGTCTTTCACTCAAAGACATACTGTGGGAAAAGGAAGGAAAGGAAAACAATTAGCAATTTTTATTTAAAAATAAAGTTCTCTAAATTTTCTGATAAATACAACTTCAGAAGATTAGATAATAATTCAATTAACATATCTTCCCATTCCAAGAAAGCAGCACGCCTACTACCTAAGGCCTGCAGGACGACATGGTATTCCCCTCCTGGCAGCACACACCTCTAGGCATTTGCTCCTAGAAATAACTGCCAAGCACACTTACAACCTCAACCTAGTACCCTACTGGAGACTAAACTAGGTGATAGTTTATATAATTTTTATCTTAAAATTATTTTCATGTAAGCTTGTTATTGTAAAATATAGAAAATCAGGGAAACTCCTATTATGGTGCATTTAAATCAGCCTGGGAAGACTGGCATGAGTCTATCTAACCAGATGGTAGTTTCTGCTCTACAATTCCAGACTACTAGAAAAACATTTTAAAGACATGTATTGTTTTGTAAAATATGATTGAACACCAAATAAAGCTGTCTTTCAAGTAACTACTTAAAATTAGATATTTCTTTTATAAGTTCTGCCCAGTAAGAGTTAAACACAATCTAATATAATGTTATTAAACATCTTAATAGGAAAATGCTTTTGTGTAATATTGAAAAGAAGACTTTGAGAACTATCATACAATATGAAACGGTAACCCTTTCGGTTAAGCAACAAAACAAAAAGAAACCAGAGTTCTTCAAATAAGAGAAATCACTGAAGAACTACATGTATGGATGAATATTAACTATTTGGATATCCAGGCTAACCTAATACATTACCTCCCAAATTATGTAACAGGGCAAGACAGAGCAGATGTTCCTCCATCTTGTATTCTTGCGGAGGCCATTTTGGGTTTAACTAGAATTTGATCTCCCTGATGAAGAATTCCATGGCAAATTATTCAACTCAATTCTAGGACCTGAGGCCAAGATGACCTAGACAGCTTATCTTAGTTTGTTAAACTGCTTGCTTGTGCAAACCTCCCCCTGCAGCTGCTGAGCAAGACACCAGGATGTGGTTTTTGCCTTTAAAAGCCCCTTGGTCTAAATGCTCAGGGCTACACTTAGGTTGGAATACTTAATACTTTCCAGCTGCCTGGAAAAGACTTTCAGTTGGCTATAAGCTGTGTCTGAATGGTGATGTCTGGTGGACAATCTATAACAATTATACAAACTATCATATTTTTAATAATATACCCATATTCATGAGGGATACATGAGTCCTGAAACCAATGATAAGAGTCAAATTCTATACATTTTTCTATGTATACATGCCATTAGTTTATAAATTAGGCATAAATTAGAGATTAATAGTAGAACTAATAAAACAATAATTATGGAGGTTGGAGAGATGACTCAGTAATTAAGAACACTGGCTGCTCTTCTAGAGGACCCAGTTTCAGTTCCTAGCAGCTCACATGGCAGCTCACAACTGTCTCTAACTCCAATTCCAGTGGCTCTGACACCCTCACACATACATACATATAGGCAAAAATGTCAGTGCACATAAAAATAGATAAATTTTGTAAAAAGCAAAAATTTTAAAACTACAGAATTACAACACACTATAATAAAAGTTACATGAATGTGGTGTCTCCCAAAATATCTTACTGCACTACGCCCATCCTTCTTATGATACAACAGAAATAAGCACTATGTGGTTAAGATGAAGAGAGCTGAATGGTTTCGGCATTGTGATATAGCATCAGACAACTATGTAAAAATTACATGAACGTAAGCGCTGAAGCACTACGACACTCAATCCAATAAGCACAAGAGCTAGTAGTGACAGCAGGTGCAGCATATATAGTACAGACTAGCTGAACAAAGGAACAGTGCACATCTAGGTGAGAGAACATGGCACCAGTTCTCCACCCAGGGGTCAAACGACCCTTTAACAGGGATCACCTAAGACCACCAGAAAACAGGTATTTACATTACAATTCGTAACAGTAGCAAAATTACAGTTATAAAGAAGCAATGAAAATAATTTTATGGTTGGGGGTCACACACACAAGGAACTGTATCAAAGGGTCCCAGCATTAGGAATGTTGAGAACCTCTGTGCTAAGACACTTTATCATGCTATTCAGAAGCATAAGTTAAAACTTAGGAATTTCTAATTTCAGTGATTCCATTCAATATTTTTAGACAATGGTTTACTAAGGGTAATTAAAAGTACATATAAGTAGGGGCTACTATATTTCAAATTTATTTCATCAATCACAAATTCTTTCTCTTTCAAATACATTTGAAGGAATAATAAAAATTACCCTAAAGCAGTGAGAACAGTTTGCAGACTAAATCAGGTCTGCTACACCACCATACTCAGCCATATGCTGTCTATAGTGACTTTTACTCTACAACAGCAGAGTTACATAATTGTAACACAGACCAACAGCTCACAGTTCCATTAGGATTTCCTAGCTGAAAGAACTACAGGCAACTACGGAATGCTGAGTGGAGAAAATCTTCCCAGGGAAGAGCACACCAATGGTTAACCAATACTAATGGTCAGCTCTGAAAACGTACATACAAGTAACATTATACAGAGCAGGTTGTTGTTTATGTATTGAGGAATGTGTGCGTATCATTCTCTCTGGTATTCCCTTCTCTCATGCTTTATCTCCAAAATGATGACTTGAAAGGGAGTAAATTTTTCTTAAATATGCTATTAATTGGTAAAATAACAACAACATGATAGCAAAGGTATTTTACCATGTATCTGCTGGCTCTGATTCCGTGTCGGCTACATATGCTGTCATATTCACCGGAGCACTTGGCATTATTTTTCCATTGACTGACAAACCTTGGGAAAGGCTTGGTCCTGGAGTTGTTGTTTTTAACTCTGTACATTATGCAAGTAGAAAGAAAAAGAAAGTCACAGTCATTACATATTACATGGAAACAATTATAAAATCCGCAAGCTGTTTGTTTTTGGGCAAAATCAACTGATATATGGACAGCAATAGGAAAACAGAGAAGCCAGTAGGCCTGTGTCACTGTTCGCCTTATCCTGCTCATCCGGCATACTCACTTCTTTCCTTCTAGTGGTTAACACGATCATAGGTATATAAACAATCACTGACAGACATTTACTAATTAAGAAACAAACTCATGAATACAAAGAGAAAAAGAGAAGGGGAAGGAAGGAGACTCCAGCACTACTGGCATGAAACCATTGAAATGGGAGCCATACCAGGTCTATCTGGGATGTGCAGAGGGAAGAGGGCCTGTGTAGAGTGCACACTTGATTCTCCTCCACGACCTGCTTTCTGTATGAAATCATGCACTAGAGAAAGCCTCATCTGCCAGACAAAAGCCAAATGCAGGACCAGTTTGGCCCTGATAGTTTTAAAATCTCCAGTTTTCTCGGCTTTGACCTCTGCCCCGCTCCCTCCCCTTGGAGACAGGGTCTCATAAAGCCCATGCTGGCCTTGAACTTAGTATGTAGCTAAAGCTAGCTTTGAATTCCTGTTCCTCTGGCCTCTGTCTTTGAAATGCTACAATTTCAGCACCTTATTTGGTGGCTTCTTAAAAAAAAAAAAAAAAAAAAAAAAAAAAAAAAAAAAAAACTTATGATGAGCTTTAATCTTAATAAGCTTTAGATTTATAGAAAAGCTGAGCCATTAGTTCAGAGGTTTCTCACATATCCAGTATCCCTTATTATTAGCATCTTATATTTATATAATGCAGTGGGTCACAACCCTTTGGGGGTCGAATGACCCTTTTGCAGGGGTCACATATCAGATATTTATATTATGACTCATAACAGCAGTAAAATTGCAGTTATTCAGTAGCAATGAAAATAATCTTGTGTGTCACCATTACATGGGGAACTGTATTAAAGGGTCACAGCATAATACAACTGCTAAAATGAATGAACCAACACTAATAATACTTAATACCATTACTAAATAAAGCTTCTGGTTTATTCATGTTTAGTTTTTATTTACTCTTCTTTTTCTACTGCAGGATACTTGTTATGTTTACTTGCCAGCTTTTATAACGTCTATTTATTTACTCATTGTTTCTGAGGGTGGAGGCCAGTACCTTACACATGCTAGGCAAGCACGCAACCTCTGAGCTACAGTGCCAGCTCTACCTCTTGCTTTCTCAATCCAGAGATTCAGTGGCCTCTGAGGCCTTTTCACACACCAACAGTGGATGAAAAAGGCTTGTTGGTACACACTGCCCAGATGACTTTGTGAACTAGTAACCTAACTCAGTTAGACAAATCATTTGCTGCTGTCAGGGGGTACAAACCTGATACGAGCTAATAACCATGCTCTGGGTTAAAGAGGCACGCAAGCACTTAGTTAACCGAATAGACTCTGTAGCTGGAGAAAAACAAAACCCAGTGAAGTGATTATGTGTAACTTGTATGAAAGTTAAAAGACGAAGACAACTCGGGAAGCTCCGTGAGAGGGGCAGGTGGAAGGAGTTTGAGTTGACAGGTAGCCCTGGCATTACAGGAGCTAAGGGTGACACGTTAGGAAGTGTAGAGCTAAAACTGGAAAAGGCATTAAGTATTTTGTAGAGGCATCAGGAAGTGGTAAGAACTGAAGGAGAGATGCTGCAGCTACTATCAAGGAGCCAGCCTTAGTTTAGACAAAGGGTTCCATTCACAAGGAGTGGTGAATACAAGTTTCCAGAAAGGATGGTGATGCCATACAGGCAGTGAAGCACGGACCATAGTGAAGAGTCTGGTAGGGGAACCATCACCAGGAGCCATGGCAGCCCTCAAAAGGGAAGTGGCTTTAGACAGGAAGGAGCAGAGCCACAGCAGCAGCATGGCTGGGGGGAGCTGGTCTGAGCAATGCCATCTGAGCAGCAATGCGATGACACAGAGAGGAAAATCAAGGCTGACTGGAGCCTGCAGTCCGAGTCTCCACACACTGGTTCTCTAGCCCAGTTCTTCCCACACATTCAAATCCTGGGCCTCTCGAGGTCGGTATAGAAACGCAAGCTTACAACCAATCAGAACACCCAATGCCTCGGCCACTTCCCAGGATACTGGGAACTAAAGAATTCAAATTTACAGTAAAAACTGTTTCTGCAGTGTACATATAGTTCTGTGTTCCAAACAGAAACAGAAGACAGATGCCACAAACGGGGGCTAGGATAGGAGAGGCTATAGACTTAGATGCAGCTCTGTTTTCATGCTTATTGTTTATGTCTTAAATTATTGTTAAATTTGGTTCCCATCCCAAAAATAACAACAAAACAAACAGCACATGCTATTTCTAAAAAGTTGGGCAGATTTTTATTTTTTAAAGGTTTATTTATTTATTATATATACAGTGTTCTGTCTGTATGTATGCCTGCAGGCCAGAAGAGGGCACCAGATCTCATTACAGATGGCTGTGAGCCACCATGTGGTTGCTGGGAATTGAACTCAGGAAGAACAGCCAGTGCTCTTAACCTCTGAGCCATCTCTCCAGCTCCCCAGATTTATTTTTAAATTTTATTTTTTATTTTATGTGCATTAGTATTTGGCCTGTATGTGTGTCTGCGTGAGTGTCGGATGCCCTGGAACTGGAGTTACAGACAGGTATGAGCTGCCATGTGGGTGCTGGGAATTGAACTTGGATGCTTTGGAGGAGCAGCAAGTGTTCTTAACCACTGAGCCATCTCTCCGGCTCCCAGATCTCCAACAGATCGGATGGGACAGTCTCTCCAAAAATGTGGTGATATTTAAGTATCTATATCAGTTTTTTAAGACAGAGTTTCTCTGTAGCTTTGCGCCTTTCCTGGAACTCACTTGGTTGCCCAGGCTGGCCTCAAACTCACAGAGATCCGCCTGACTCTGCCTCCCGAGTGCTGGGATTAAAGGCATGTGCCATCACTGTCCAGCTAATTTCTAGCTTCTAATCTAAGGGTAAACTCTGGGCATTTTAGTCATAAACTTTGGGAAAATATTAATCAGAACACAACTCCAGCAAAAGAAGTTAGGTGACATATTTAAAACTTCCCAAGCACTTCAAACCGTATGTTCGTGAAGCTTACTTAGTGGGAGAGGAAACAAACATACTTTACTAACACATCTGAAATCAAGCAGTGCAGTGCAGTGCTCAACAGCTGTGAGCTAAGAATCGGTCTGAATGGATTGTCTGGTTTGTGAACTGGGGTTCATGTGCTAACTTCTCTACACATCAGTCCCTCACCTGTACAATGTATAAAACCTCTTATAGTAAAACAGACTTTTGTTTCAAATTAAATGTAATGATGCATGTAAAATTCTTATTTTAGCTTCTATTATTGCAATGGGCAACAGTAATTCATTACTAATCAGTATTATTGATAGTCTATACACCTAATTGATTCCTTCCTGGTCTTTAAGTACTTAGTGGCTCACTCCTTCCAAACTCTAATTTAAAATACTTCCTATCCATTTAGACTGAGGTTGCAAAACACATTAAATTATAGCGCCCAATTTCACGGGTATTGTTTAGTAGGCTACATTGTAAATGAAGCCACAAGTGTATGTGAGGAATATGAAAGTCCAATAACTGCTCATGAAAGGAGGCAAAGAAAAGCTATCAGGAAAAATAAATGGCAAGCTTTCTAAAGTACCCTGTCCCCAGGGAAACATCTAAGCAACCCCTGCACCGAGGCTCAAGGAGCATCACAGAAGAGGAAGGACTGTGGCAGAGCCAGACGACCAAGGAGTCTGCTGTGAGATTGTGTCTCCTAGTGATAGAAGAAGCTGCACCTGTGAAGTCTCACCAACGTGACTGCCTACACATGAGCTGATAAGGGCAACACCAGACAGGCTGCTGTGGTCAGGAGAAGGCCATGAGGCCTCCATCCTACACACAGAACTACAGGCAACCAAGGAATGCTGAGGGTGGGAGAGGCAGTCTTCCCTAGGGAAACACACAATTGGTTATCCGGAACCAAGTGGTCAGCCCTGAAACCACACAAGTAACATTACTAGATTGAACAGGTTATATTTAGAAATATATGCATGTAACAATTAATGAAAAAAGAGGCCATGAATTTGAAAGACTGCAAAGAGGAGTATAAGGGAGGGTTTAGAGGGAGAAAGGGAAGACAAACATGACGTAATTATATTATAATCTTAAAAATAAAAGCAAAAACTCTTTAAAGACAAAAATAATAATTATAAACGAATCAACTTATTTCCAAACCGAGTATGGGAACATACAGTAATCCCTAGGTGTCCAGTATTCCAAGACACTGTTCCTCACAACAGATACTAAATACAAGGTGCTCAAGTCCCTTCTGTTAGAAATGGCACAGTACCGATGTATCAGATCCTGATTACTTACACTGAAAATGCTAAGTCAATTACTGTCCCATTTATTGCAGACTAATGTCAGGAAAAAGAAGCTGATACATATAGACATAAAACCTCCTGGTTCTTTATTTTATTTTTTAAAACTGAGGTCTTGCTAGATAGTCTAGACTGGCCTGGAATTCATAAGTGCCCTAAGTTGGCCTTGAATTTATGATTCCCTGCCTCCATTCTAAGTATCTTTGACTGAATAATTTTGACTGGATTGGTAATTTGGTGGAACCTGTGGACACCAAAGGAATACTAGCGGCCCCCTCTGAGTGGTGCCACAACAGTTTTCTACTGAAGTCTGCACTTTCATTCTGAACCCCTAAAATCTATTTGCTACACAAGAGCTATCTGATCCTTTTGCCTGGAACTCTGTCAGATCCCCACATCACCGCCTTGCCTAGCAGGTCAGGCTGCAGGAGACTCGAATGCCATGTCCTCAGTGAACCTTCTCTGAAGACAGGCCAAGCCAGCACACTTCCAGGTAGGGTCACACAGCCTGGTCAGCTCTGTACTTAGCTGTCCTGAACCGTAGTGTGTGCTGTGCTTGTTCACAGTCTGAATCTGATCCTGCTCACTTTACTCACTAATGAGCAGTACCCAGTATTAGGGCAGAACTATGATTCTAGTGAGTAAATGAAGGTATGGCCACACCTCACAAGTACAACAGCAAAGTACACATATAAATAAATAAAATTTTCTGAACCATCAATAAAGTGTCTTATTTACCTGTACAAGGCTGGCCCTGAGGATTACAGTAATTCTTTGTAGTCATAAAAATAACAGCCAATCCAATTTCTGCTTCAGGAATAGGCCTAAGACCATGCCTATGAGAATAAAAGTTTAAATATAGTAATGTACTAAGACTAACAACTTTCATTAACATAATATTAAGCTTGACAAATCTATTTTTCTTCCCAAAGAGACACTAAAATTTTATGGTATGGACAGAACTTGAAATGTGGAAAGTATTTTTAAATTCCTCACTAGGGCAATATTGTAGACAAGCCATGACTTTCCAGCAACCCAGCTAACATCATCAATAAGATCAGGGGCTACAGCAAAGGAGGAAGCCTTCCTAGTTCTACGCTGCTAGGATAATTTTCAGAATGAGCAAATAGTACTATTTCGAGACAACCAAATCTTCATATACACGATTACACTGATCCCCAATAGAAAAGACAGCAAGGAGGTGGGGAACTACAACTCACCACACATCTTTCAAGCATCTTTTTGGGGAACTGAGATGATAGTTTTGCTATGCTGCAACTGACTAGCCTCAAACTCATCAACTCATGTAATCCTTTTACCTCAGCATTGATGGTACTGGGATTGTAGGTTGGCTCAAAGTACTTCATTCAAGAGTCTTATGGGGACTCTGCTCTATTCTACAATATGGATGATTTTATAAAACAGAATACTTAGTTTAACTTTTAAAAACATTATATAGAAACTATTACTTAAATTTTCAGCTACAAAGCACCCTTTAATATTTATTGAAGAGTTGTTTTAAATAGTTGTGGTAGTCTGAATTATATGACATGTTTTATGTGTTCTGAATTTAGAATTCTATTGCATGTATAATTATAACAATAAAAGCACTAAAAATTAGACTTTAGGGATAGAAGAGACGTATGAAAAGTTAAAGACTGTCTTTCCCAGTCTATATCCTCTACCCTCCCTATTCAATTAGTGCAGGGTTAGCTATAGCTGGCTGGGAGGGATAGCTAGATACTCACTGAGGGTCCTTCTATGAGGAAAGATCAGCAGTCAAAAAGCCTAACTATTGTGGGGTGTGTTGGTATATGACTTTAATCCCAGCACTCTGGAGACAGAGGCAGGCAGACCTCTTGGAGTTTGAGGTCAGCCTAGTCCACATAGTGAGTTCCAGGACAGAGCTACACAGTGAGACCCTGTTCCCCTCACTCACCCCCACTCACCCAAAAAGAAAGAAAGAAAGAAAAATGGTCAGCTGTGATGACCTTTTTGGATTGGCCCAGTTAAGACTTGAAGATGGCAGCGTTTTGCTCTGAGGAGAGTCCTGTGCATCAGGGATGGAGAGGAACTCAATTAGCAGGCTACTTGCCTATCACTAGTACATGAAACCCTATGTTTGATCCCTAACATAAACCAGCAGGGTGGTTTAAGCTTGTAATCCCAGCATACAGGAGGTGGGACAAAAAGATCAGAGGTGCAAAGTCATCCTTGGCTACACAGCCGATTAGAGACAAAAACAGAAGCAAATCCAAAGCAAAACAACAGAAAACAGCTGACATTTTCCCCATTTCTCCATCCTAGCACATATAAGTATATGTATACTTTCCCATATTGACATACACATATATGGAATTACATGTAGTAGTATATGTATGAACGGAAAACTTTTAAATTCTAGGTACTTTTAGAAAGTATTTTACTTTTTTGAGTTTTAACCTCAGCTTCAATATACTGTGCATAAAAACTACTAGTTTATTAAGCGTCAGAAGCTGATGGATATTGCTTTAATTCCAGCATTCAGGAGGCAGAGGCAGGCATTCTGTAAGTTCAAAACCATCTCAGTCTACACAGTAATAAGTTCCAGGACAGCCAGAGCTACACAGTAAGACTCTGTCTCAAAATAAAACAAGACACACATACACATACACACATACAAAGCAAATTCTATAAATTTCATTAAAGAAGCAAAAGGCAGACAATACCTAGATAAAATTATATAGATATCCCACCACCTAGCACCCCAAAACACAATTCTTAAGTATATGGCATGACAAACCTTTGTGTACACATTTATATTAACTGGGCTGCATATAAAAATCTACTTGCATTTTTAACCAGTGGAGAATGATTATGTACCTTTGAAGCACATCCATTATCAAATGAATCCATTTCTTCTGGGAGTCAGTAATTATGATTTGTGTATTTGTTATTCCTATGTCGACAACACAAGTTCCAGGAGCTGAAAAGAAACTCTCTTCCTCTTCATTTTCTTCTGCTATCAGTCTGGCTTCCCCTCCTCCAAAAACAACTGCAGAACTTAATTTCTTATGCTAGAAATGGAAGAAACATTTCACCAAGCAAAGCATCAGCTGCAGCGAGGCTTTGGAGCACATTCTCACTATGTACAAACTGGACTTGCATCCTACTTCTCAGTGGACAATTTGAGCTTCCACTCTGAAAACCCTAGTTCAGCGGCCCCACCTATAATCCACACATCACTACACTGTCTTCTCAGCATGCTCCCACACAGTTCTCCAAGGGCTGATTCACTTGTATGACTTTGCCACTACAACATAAACTCCCAAAATCCACATTTTGGAACACAAAAAAACATTCCACACATGCTCTGTTAGCTAAACCAGTCAGGACTTCAATGTCTTGTCTCTCCCACTATGGCACTCACATAAACTAAACAGGCCAATTAGGCAGTGTTAGGAAATACTGTAATCAGCTACATGAGCAGAGCAGGTTCTAGTGCACAGCAGCTTTTTATCTTATTTCACACATCTACACAAACCCCAAAATGAAAAGCCCCAACAGCTGCCAATCAGAGTACTAATGTGGCAGCTGTACAGATGCCTAAGTGACTGAGAACACTGGATGCTCTTCCAGAGGACCTGGGTTCAGTTTCCAGTAGCCATATGGTAGAACTCAAAACTGTCTGTAATTCTAGTCCCAGGGCATCGGACGCCCTCATCTGACCTCCAAGGGTACAAGGCATGTGATGCACATGCAGACAAAACACCCATACCCAAAAAATAAATAAATACAATAAAAGAGAAAGAAAACGAATGTATCCCAGCTTTAAATTACCTGTTTGGCATTTAAAAACACAAATGTTTTCCCTCTGAAGATTTGTTTTCTTTCCTGTCGTTCTGATAGATCGACACTTCTACTTCCAATAGTTGGTTCGTCAATGGGCGGGTAAAAACTGTAAAATAGTTAAAATATACTCTAATCACATACTCTTCTCTCTGCTGGCTGACTACTGAATTTTTTTTTTTTAAAGATTTATTTATTTATTATGTATACAGCATGTATGACCAGAAGAGGGCACCAGACCTTATTACAGATGGTTGTGAGCCACCATGTGGTTGCTGGGAATTGAACTCAGGACCTCTGGAAGAGCAGTCAGTGCTCTTAACCTCTGAGCCATCTCTCCAGCCCTGACTATTGAATTTGTGAATCAAGTGACTACCTGAAAAGGTTGAGTTCAATATTACTTGAGCCAGGGACAATGATATACGACTGTGTCTCCAGGAGGCAGAAGCAGAGAATCAGTTTGAGGCTAATCTGGCCTACATTATGAACTAGAATAATTGAACAGAACATGTTACAACACAAGAGACCAGTAAAGGCAACATACTGAGAGCCTGTCAAACAAAACAAAACAAAACCAAGAAGAAGCAAACAAAAACCAGTATTTCCAGGGGTTTTTGGTTTTTTTTTTTAATTTTCTTGGTAAAGTTTTATCTGAAACAAAATTACCAAAGGTATCTAGATACCTTTTCCTAAAATATGATACCAGCTCCATGCATTATAGCAAAATGCCTCTGTATTTTCTTAAAATAAATACGTTAAGAGATATGATTGCAACAAGACACACATTAAGCAAAAATAAAGCTGAAAGGTGGTTTGTGGCAGATCTCTTCTGGAGAATGTACAGAAAGCACATGTGATCACCTGTGCTCCAGAGTAAGGAACACAGCATTTGTGAGTCCACAGTGGGCTGTCAGCAAGCATGCTCTTTATTCCAGAGGAAATACTGCTTCATTTCCCAAGGTTTCTCACTGCAAACACTACACAGAAGTGGCTGTGGAAAGGGCTGGCAGACTTTAGTCTTCCCATAGCCGGCAAGTTACATATGAATGCCAGAGATCTATGGAGACTCTCCAAGCAGTGAGTCATGTTTGAAATAAAATAACCAAGAGAACATGTTACAACATGAGAGTTCTGTACAAACCGAAAGGGAACTCCCTCTTTTCCTTATATTCAGACATACATAATAGAGACTTTCCTATCTGAATATACATGATACACTTAAACAATCTTTTTCAACACTGAGTCTTCTAAAACTGACTCCATCTATTCCCAGTACTTTAGGAATCATAAATCACATCAGGTCCATGCAGTGGTGACTGCCTTTGTTCTTGATGACCTGAAAAATGCACATGTAACTGTATTAAACAGGACAGCATTTGCTGCACAATAGCACCATAGCATGCCCTGATTTAAATTCAGAGCTATTCATACTTTTTCAGGACTAAAAGAAATATTTATGACATCAAGTCACTACAGTTTATTTGCTATCCCTTTCATATTCATTTCTATTAATTTTTAAAAAAATTTATGTTTGAGTGTTTGCTTGCATATACACACACATATATACATACATACACGTATGTGTATGTGTGTGTGTGTGTGTGTGTGTGTGTGTGTGTGTGTGCATGTGTGTGTTGGTGCACCATGTGTGGACCCCAACTGAAGTTACAGACAGTTGTGAATTCAGTCACCATCTAGGTTTGGAACAAAACCCAGTGTCTTCTGAAAGACAGGACTATAGAATGAGGAAAAAAGCAGAGCACTCAGTCTTAAATAGATGTAGACAGGTATAAGGATCTACTATTGGGCAAATGACTACATACTTTTTGATTGTTTGGTGTTTTTCTAAGACAGTGTCTTGCTATAGAGCACAGGCTGTACTCACCTTGCTGTACAGGTCAGTCTCTTGAGTGCTAGGATTACAGGACTGTACCACCATGCCCAGCTCTTGATATGAAACGTTGATTGCCAATTGCTAGTATAAAACACTGACACAATAGGCCTTTGGAGTTAACAGTAAGTTAGGAGTTATTCAAAAGTCCTCCTAGAGTAATGCCGCTTCACTGTGGTCATGGGTGTTAACAGCCAGAAATCGGAATAGAAGGAGGATTCAACAGTTAACTCTAAAAGCTCCAAACAACAGGACATCCAACAACAGTAAACATTTACCCTGCACCTAAAGCAAACTGGAATCAACAACAACTCACACTTTGTAGTCAGAGTTGTTATTTACAGGGACTCCCCAGAGGCAAAGAGATGGACTTTGGAGGGAGAAAGAGTATGATTTTGTTGAGAGACCAAGCAAGTATATAAGGGACACTTCCTGAAGCTGTTCTGATAGGGCTGTGGACTCAAGGTTAAGAACCACCCACTACTGACCAGAATCCAAAATAATGTGTTATCTGTTAACCAGATTATAAAATAAATTTCCTAGATGAAAAAATAAATATATAAAAAACCCAAGCCAATCAACCAACCAACCAAACAAACAAACAAAAAATCCAGAAGATTCTAATTTTTGGCTTTTGTTAAACACAGACATCTATGTGGTGATACATTATGTACCCTATTAAAATTTGCCTGAAGATCAAAGGACAGAACAAGTCATTAGATTAAACATAGATGCCATGCAGTGGTGGCACACACCTTTAATCCTAGCACTCGGAAGGCAGAGATCCACCTGGATCTCTGTGAGTTCAAAGCCACCCTGGACTACGTGAGATTGATTCAGTCTAGGAGAGAAAGAGCCAAGCAGTGGTGGCATACAGCTTTAATCCCAGCACTTGAGATCTCACGCCTTTGCTACCAGTAGTATTTGGGAAGTCACACGCCTTTAATCCCAGCACTGGGAAGTAAGTAATATGGCTGGGCAGAGAAAGATATAGAAGGCACGAGGAGACAGAACTAGAGGCTTTTCGGCAGAAGTGTCCTTTCAGCTAGAAGCTTTTTCGGCTTGGCTAGAGGCCTATCAGCGGAGGCTTTTCCAGGCTGAGGAATCCTAGAGGTAAGATGTGGCAGTGGCTTGCTCCTTTGTCTCTCTGGTCTTTCAGCATTCACTCCAATATCTGGTACTGGGTTTTTATTTAACATTCGGGTTACACACCTATGATCAACAGGGGCATAAATGATCCCTAAAACAAGTGTATTGGAGCCAGGTGTGGTGGCACATGCCTTTAATTCCAACGCTCAGGAAGCAGAGGCAGGCGGATGGATCTCTGTGAGTTCAAGGCCCAGCCTGGTCTACATACTGAGTTCCAGGTCAGCCAGGGCTATAAAAAATATGCTTTGGAAAAATGGCCTGAATCAGGCAGTTTAAAATTGGCAATAAAATTATTAACTTGCAAAACATTTTAATTAAAGAATTTTCTTTAAAGCTGAGGCTATAGTTCAATTGGTAGAGTGCTTGCCTGGCATACAAGAAGCTCTGGGTTCACTCCCCAATACCACATACACTGAGTACTGTGGCACTCATTTGTAATGCTAGCAATAAGGAGTCGAAGACAAGATGATCACAAGTTCAAGTCATCTTTTGACTACACAAGTTTAAGGGCCAACCTGGGACACAGGAGACCCTGTCTCAAAGACAATAGAGCTGAGGGATGTGTCAGTGAATGAGGGCACCAGCCACTAAACTGGATGAGCCGAGTTCAGGGTTTCCCCTGCACTCCAGGCTGGTGGTGAATTCAGTGCCTTCTGCCTTAGCCTCCTGCTGAATGCTGGGGCTGTCAGTGTGATCTCCACCTTCAGCTTAGCTGCACCTTTGCAATGAGGCAACTAAGACCACAGTCGTGGCCTCTGTGGCTTCACGCTTTGGGGCTTTCCTCCCCGATGATGCAAGGTACTGTCACGTGTGCTCTTCTGACCACACTTCAGGGTCATTCATTGTCCTTACGTTTTGTCATTTAAAAGTATTTCGTAAGTGTTGATAACACTTACTAAGATTTGTTCCACGGCAACAGGAAATATTTGACATGGAATTAATATAAATAAAACCAATGCCTACTTTTATTTCTATGCTCTATTTTATTAAATTTAACGTAAGTTACATACCTTTCAAGTTCTGGAGGCTGTTTCTTAGACTCAACAGCTTTGAGAAATTCAGAAAAGTATTCTGGCTTTACAATTGGACGTCCACAAATGAGTGCACATATGGTCTAAAATAGAAAGATCACATGTAACTATAAATACATATATTCATACAATAGCTTACTTAAAAGGAAGCTGTAGGTTATAAACTACAAAGAGGTGGTTCTACACTATTTTCCTTTCAAAGCCCTAAATGGATAAAGGAGACACAATCAAAAGCAGAAGTCAGCACTTGGTCACAACTCAGGGTAAGAACATAAACCACTAATAAGCACTCAGATTTAAGAAGTCCTCAGTCACTACTGTGCCTAGAGGCTGCTGAGACTCACTCAGGTACACTCAACTACAAAACTCTGAAGTCTTTGTGAACAGAATCTTCCACAGGAAACAGGAATGAGTCCTGAGATGGTGTGGGGAGGAGAAGGCAGACCTGACAGAGGAGACAGGAGATGCTAACCCTGAGGAGTGGCAAGCACTTTAACTCAACTCTCTGTTTTAGACTGCAAACATGATCTACTCAATCAAATGAACTTCACAGTACAGGGTCATATAAAACGTTTTAAAAATGCCAAATCAAAATCTGAACTAGAATCCATGTGCTTTTGGTTCTCTGGCACAATAAACAGCGAAAAGCTTTTCGAGCCTAAATACAAGCAATGGGGTAGTCATACATCACTCAGAGCAAACTGTGGTCTGTGCGTATTACGTCAGTGGTGTACGCCGACAGAGCCTGCTCTGCACATAAAGACTGCCAACCTACTTTAATGGTGACTTTAACTGACGCCATGGCAAGGTGAGTACATTCTTCTGTCCAGTTGTTTGCAGTGAGTCCTCCGAGCTGTAATACAGCTTGATTTAAAACAGTTTTCCCAGAGATGTCCAAACAGGAAGAACAAACAACCAAAGGCTCGTATTCCACTCTGTAAATGAAAAGAAGTTACACAATAGTTCTAGGGGCAGCAACTTACAGGACTTTAAAATATCAGTCATTTAGCCGGGCAGTGGTGGCGCACGCCTTTAATCCCAGCACTTGGGAGGCAGAATCAGACGGATCTCTGTGAGTTCGAGGCCAGCCTGGTCTACAGAGCAGATCCAGGAAAGGTGCAAAGCTACAGAGAAACCGTCTCGAAAAACCAAAAAAAAAAAAGTATTTTTCCTAAGAAATTATCATTTCTTAAGTCTTGATTCCGAATGAAGAAAAAGCAAGGACCAAAAATTGGCATTCCATGTAACCTATGAGGACTCAAATAACTGACCAACCCTTAGGACTCTCAGGGCGCATGCCAACTCATTCAGCTACAGCAGTTTCACTTCACCGTCCGTAAAGCCTCTTCTGGAATTCCAAAGAAAGCTGTGGCTTTACAGCAACTTCTTACCTGAATTTACTCTCAAATACCCCAAACGTAACCCTATCTCCAGTCTTCAATGTATAAACTGTTAGTCCAATTGATCCATGAGCATGGGAGATCTTTCCATATTCTGATATCTTCTTCAATTTCTTTCTTCAAGGACTTGAAGTTCTTGTCATACAGGTCTTTCACTTGTTTGGTTAGAATTACCCCAGGATATTTTATATTATTTGTGGCTATTGTGAAGGGTGTTGTTCCCCTGATTTCTTTTTCAGCACTTTCATCATTTGTACATATGAGGGCTACTGAGTTTTTTGAGTTACTCTTATATCCAACCACTTTGCTCAAGGTGTTTATCAGCTGTAGGAATTCCCTGGTAGAATTTTTTTGGATTGCTTATCATATCATATAATCTGCAAATAGCAATACTTTGACTTCTTCCTTTCCAATTTTTAGCCCCTTGATCTCCTTATGTTGTCTTAATTGCTCTCGCTAGAACTTCAAGCACTATATTGAGTAAGTATGGGGAGAGTGGACAGCCTTGCCTTGTTCCTGATTTTAGTGGAATTGGTTTGAGTTTCTCTCCATTTAATTTGATGTTGGCTGTCAGTTTGCTGTATATTGCTTTTATTATGTTTAGGTATGTTCCTTATATCCCTGATCTCTCCAAGATTTTTATCATGAAGGGGTGTTAGATTTTGTCAAAGGCTTTTTCAGCATCTAATGAGATGATCATGTGGGTTTCTTTCTTTCATGTTGTTTACATGGTGCATTACATTGATAGATTTTCATATGTTGAACCATCCTTACATCTCTGTCATGAATCCCACTTGATCACAGTGCATGATCTTCTTGATGTGTTCTTGGATTTTGTTTGCCAGTATTTTATTGAGTATTTATTTTTTGCATCATTGTTCATGAGGGAAATTTGTCTATAATTCTTTCTTTGTTTAGTCTTTGTGTGGTTTGGGAATCAGTGTGACTATGGCCTCATAAAAAGAATTTAGCAACGTTCATTCTGTTTCTATTTTGTGGAATAATTTGAGGAACACTAGTATTAGCTTTTCTTTGAAAGTGTGGTAGAACTATGAGCTGAATTATGAGCCCATCTGGCCCTGGGCTTTTTTTGGTTGGGAGATTATTAATGACTGTTTCTATTTCCTTAGGTGTTATTGGGCTGTTTAAGCTGTTAATCTGATTTTGATTTAGTTTTGGTAGGTGGAATTTATCGAGGAAATTGTCCATTTCGCTTAGGTTTTCAAATTTTGTGGAGTACAGGTTTTTTGGAGTATGATGTAATGATTGTCTGGATTTCCTCAGTGTCTGTTCTAATGCTCCCCTTGTCATTTCTAATTTTTGTTAATTTGCATATTATTTCTCTGACTTTTGGTTAGTTTAGATAAAGGCTTGTCTATCTTGTTGATTTTCTCAAAGAACCAACTCTTTGTTTCATTGATTGTTTGTATTGTTCTCTTTGTTTTATTTTATTGATTTCAGCCCTCAGTTTCATTATTTCCTGCCATGTATTCCTCTTGGGTGTGTAGTTAAGAGTTTTCCTGCCTGGCCCACAGTCAGGACAAATCTCTCTCACCCGCCAGGCCCATAGATGCTCAGACCCAACCAAGTAAACACACAGAAACTTACATTGTTTACAAACTGTATGGCTGCAGGCTTCTTGTTACCTACTTGTTCTATCTTAAATTAACCCATTTGTATTTGCTTCTTCTTGTTCTAGAGCTTTCAGTTGTGCTGTTAATTCACTAGTGGGAGATTTCTCCAAATTCTTTGTGCAGGCACTTAGTGCTATGAACTTTCCTCTTAGCACCACTTTCATTGTGTGCCATAAGTTTGGGTATGTTGTGAATTCATTTTCATTGAATTCTAGAAAGTGTTTGATTTCTTTCTTTATTTCTTCCTTGACCTAATGGTAATTCAGTTGGGATTTGTTCTGTTTCCATGAGTTTGTAGACTTTCTGTAGTTTTTGTTGAAACTTTAATCCATGGGGATCTGATAAGATACAGGGGGTTATTCCATTTTTTTTCTTTTTTCTTTTTTCTTGTATCTGTGAAGACTTGCTTTGTGACCAAGTGTGTCTTGAGTTTTGGAGACAATTCCAAGGAGAAGGTATATTCTTTGGTGTTTGGGTGAAATGTTCTGTAGATATCTGTTAAATCCATTTCCCTCATAACAACTGTTAGTTCTGTTTTCTGTTTTTGTTTGTTTGTTTGTTTGTTTCTGTCTGGACAACCTATCCATTGGTGAAAGTGGTGTGTTGAAATCTCTCACAATTAATGTGTGGGTCTCGATGTGTGATTTATGCTCTAGTAATGTTTCTTTTACAAATGTGGGTGCCCTTGTATTTGGGGCATAGATGTTCAGAATTGAGACATCACCTTAGTGGATTTTTCCTTTGATAAGAATGTAATGTCCTTCTCCATTTCTGTTGATTAATTTTTGTTGAAATCTATTTTGTTAGATATTAGGGTAGCTAAACCAGCTTGATTCTTAGATTTGTTTGATTGGAAAATATTTTCCCATCCCTTTACTCTGAGGTAGTGTCTGTCTTTGACACTGAGGTGTTTTTCTTGTATGCATCTGAAGGATGGATCTTGTTTTCATATCCATTCTGTTAGCCTGTGTCTTTTTATTGATGAATTGAGTTCACCAATTTTGAGAGATATTAATGACCAGTGATGGTTAAATTCTTGTTATTTTTTGTTGTTGTTATTGCTGCTGCTGGTGGTGGTAGTGGTGATGGTGATGGTGGTGGTGGTGGTGGTGGTGGTGGTGGTGGTGGTGGTGTGTGTGTGTGTTTCCATCTGGTGTGGGATATCTATTGCCTGTGTTTTCATGAGTGTAGCTAAGGTCCTTAGGTTGGAGCTTTCCTTCTGGTACTGTCTGTAGAGCTGGGTTTGTGGATAGATATTGTTTGACTTTGTCATGAAATATCTTGCTTTCTCCATTTATGGTGATTGAAAGTTTTGCTGGATATAGTAGTCTGGGCTGGCATCCATGGTCTCTTAGAGTCTGCAAGATGTCTGTCCAGGATCTTCTGGCTATTAGAGACTTTATTGAGAAGTCAGGTATAATTCTGATAGGTCTGCTTGGCCTTTTTATTTTGTAGCTTTTATTATTTAGCTTGGCCTCCAGTAAAGCCTGTATCTTCTTCTGGACAATCCTAGGCCTATGGTAGAGCTGCTGGGGCTGTACTTTAGACTGGTGTGAACTGTACATGGGCCTATAGCCTCTGTTCTTCCAACTGGTATGGACTATGTCTGGGCCTATGGAGTCTGCTGGAGTTCTGGGAAAAGGCCACTTGTTGACCAGTGAGGGTGATTGTAGCTGGTGTGGCCTGCTTCTCATTGGCTGGGTTGGGGGCAGTGCCACTGGGGTTGGGTGGTAGTAGGGCTAGGTACAAGCTTGGATGGTCTTGGTCTGGTGAAGGGTTGCAGGGGACAGAATCCAGGGAGGGGTACAGTTTCGCTGGTAGGCAGGTCACTTACTCATTCTGTCTTGTATGCCCTGGGCTTGCTTGGTGGAAGTCTTCTGTGTGGGGGGGGGGGGGGGGGGGGGTCCAGCCATAGGTTTGGGGATTTGCTGGGATGGAGTGCACTTGGGGAATCAGCAACCATTCTTTACATGTAGGAAAACAGTGAGTATTTGCTGTCTATTAATAGACTACAGCATGTTCTAAATTCTTTAAACTTATTGAGAGGTCAAGGAAATTGAGGGGAGTAATAGGTTTTCTACCTGCCAATAATAAGTTTCTCCACTGACATGGTAAGCCAGACCAAGCCAAACTGAAAAAGTTTAACAGGTATATTGAGGGCAAAAGCAACTTCTGGGTGAGCTTACCAGTCTCGGATATCAAGACCAGAGAAGTCTTGCATCAGAGCAAGGGCAGGAGAGTTATATAGATGGTAGGCAAGGGATGATGACTGTGTCTGCCACAAGCCCTGTTTGTGAGCAAGCATGGTCAAAAACTGAGTGTTTAGGCAAGGACATGGGAGGCTGTTGACATCAGGGGAGGAAGTTGCAGTAGCTGGCAAGAATGTAGAACTGGCTTTTGTCCCTTTTTCTTTGTCTGTAGACTCAAACAGATGGAATTCAGAAAGAAAGGAATACAACTTCCTGGACCGTGCGTGGGCAAGCCAACTGAACAGTGAGTCCTACTTGGAGGAACTGGATAATTAATAGATATGTTCTCACTTCAAAAAGAACAAAAGATACTATATCCTTAAGTCATATGGGGTAACCATAGCTCCAGGATAGGCATTCAGGCTGTCACAAATACCCAATTCCAACATGGGAATAGTTTCCTGGATTTTCTTATAGTGACAGAAGTAAAGAAAGTCACAAATCAATGTGCTTTCCAAATACTGTGGTGGAAACATCAGGTAAGCAGGTCACAACAAAGGAGAGACATGTGTAATAGATCCATGTGATATCTGATGACATCCTTAGCCTTTGTGTTGATTGAAGCTAGTTGTCTGTTAATACCCGTTAGAAGGATTTAACTGATCCTCGCAAGGCTGTTGGGTCAGACACTGAAGCAGGTGCAGTGAGTGGCTATCAAGCACATTAAAGACAGTGATTCAGCCAACCACTGTCAACAGACGAGCAGGCTGAGGCAGCCCAGACCTGGAGCCAGCCGCCGGATGCACTGCTTTATCCTCCAAGTGCTTCTGTTCTGACCAAGCTGGATCCTTAACTGCTCTGCAAAAGAGAATTTCCTAAAGTAGAATTGGAGTTTGTAGAAAAGAGATTTTTTAAACACAGATTTAAGTGACGGGGTTAACACGAGGTGCTCAGGGAAAGACTAAGACACATCTAAGAACATGAGTGTGGGCTTCTGAAAATAGAGTTGAACTTCTGAAGTGTCTTGCAGTGATCATGTGTACCTTTATATATGTATGTGATCTTAAGCTACATCTAAAAGGCTGTTAAGAATTTTTTACCAGTTTGACATAGTGGCACATACCTTTAATTCCAGCACCCAGGAGGCAGAGGCAGGTGGATCTCTGTGAGTTCCAGGTCAGCCTGGTCTATATAGTGAGTTCCAGGACAATCAGACTTACAGTGAGACCTTGTTTCAAAAAGAAGAAGGAGGAGGAGGAGGAGGAGAAGAAAAGAAAAGAGAAGAAAAGAAAAACAAATGTGTGTGTGTGTGTGTGTGTGTGTGTGTGTGTGTGTGTGTGTGTGTGTTGGGAGGATGCACATGTGGAGTTCAACAGTCCCTTCCTTTCATTTTTTTTTGTGCACTCTTAGGATCAAATTCAGGTCACAAGGCCTGTATGGCACAGTGTCCAAACACCATGGCCAGCAGAGTGTCCATCTGTGTGAGGCAAGAAGGAAGTCCCGTTCAACATGACTCAGTAGCCAGTATTGGTTCAAACTTCTGGAGTCTGACATCAGACAGTTTATTTCAGAGATATTTAAGCACAGTGCAATTTTGGAAAAAGTTTTTTGATGATAATTAACTCAATCCCAAGAAAACAACAAAGCTTAAGGTGTGATTACCTCAAAACTCTTTTGCAACGGACCTATCTTCCATAAAGATGGGTTCTATAGCTTGCAGGCCTGGTCTCAGTCATACACATAGTGCAGAGGTCACCCAGCAATAAAGTACATGTGACATCTCCCTTAAAGATGGGTTCTGTTGACTAAGAGATAATGCACAAGATAAAGGTTATAGAAGGAATGACTGAGATAAACACACTTCCCTCAGTCTAGTGTGTTGGAAGTTCTTGGGCAGGGTTTTCCCAGTACGTTTTTCATATGCCCATGTGACCAAATGGTCCCAATTTACTTTGATAAGTTTGTAGGCTGGTACCCTCTTTACTTTTAGAAACAAGTTATTTCTCAGTGTGTGCCTTTTAGATAGTGCCAGAGCAAGGTATGGTCATCCTGCCTCCCTGTTTGCGTTCAAAGTGGGGCCAAATTCTTCCCATAAAATGAATGTCTAAGGCAAGGCACATCCTGAAAAACCACTGTTTCACACAGTGTGGAAAAAGAGTAGGGAATGGCCCAGTTTCAGCACACTGACCCTCTGGGAAGTGTTCTCAAGCCAAGCCTGTCGTTTAGCTCAGGTATTTTGTCCTAGTGACACAAAGCTAATTCATATACTTCACAGATGCTTGTGAGGATTAAGAATGTGTATAAAAAGAGTGCTGACCCCCAGTCACACATACAAATGTTAATGTTGATAAATGTTAGCTTTCAAGAGGACTACGTACTCGGGCACTGAAATTAACCTCCAGTTTTTAGATTTGTGGTCAAACTAACTTCCGAAGAGACATAGATGGTAGAGTAGAAGACAGGGTTTATTACAGAATAATATCAGAAGAGAGGTTGCAATGGTCTGTTAACTCAGAATCACAGCTCTCACCTCAAAGTGTCATGGTTTTTGTCAACATAATGCAAATTTATATATATCTGGGGGAAGGAGATCTTAATTGGGGAATTGCCTTCTCCAGATTGGCCTGTGTGTATGTATGTCTGTGAAGCATTATTGCTGACTAATGTGGGCCAGCCCACTGTGTGAGGTACCAGTCTTGTGCAGATGGCCTGGGCAGCGGCTGAGCAAGCCACAGGAATCAAGCCAGTGATAAATGTTCCTACATGGTCTCTGCTTCAGTTCTTGTTAGCTGCCTTGAGTTCCTGACTGACTTCTGGGGTGGTTTGAATGAAAATGGCCCCCATAGACTCACAGGGAGTGGTACTATCAGGAGTTGTGGTCTCTTTGGAATAGGTGTGGTCATGTTAGAAGAAGTATGTCACAGGAGGTGGGCTTTGAGATCTCAGATGCTCAAGCCAGGCCCAGTGTCTCACATTCTTTTCCTGCTGTCTTCCTTTATAAAAGTGTTGCCATGGTCACAGTGTCTCTTTATAGCAATAGAAACCCTAACTAAGACAGCTTATTTTCATTACGGATTGCAACCTGTAAGCCAAATAAACCCTGTCCTCCACATGTTGCATCTGGTTATGGTGTTTACCACAGCAAAAGAAAGCAAACTAGAACACCAAGGGAATATTAGTAACAATGGCCCAGAAATATATTTTCCAACATGGTCATGTAATCTGGTTCATCAGATTTTCCTTCACTGACATGGTCTTTAGAGAGAGGGCCAGGAGATCTAAAGATAAAGAGAATTGATGGAGAAGATAAAAAAAAAATGTTTGGGATCAGGAGGTCTTACACAAGCTATGAATTATACCAAGCAAGTTTATTAAGAAGTACAGCATCTTGTACTATTTTGGGGGAGCAATGTGACAAAGTTAGCAGAATCTATCATACAACAGGACAGAATCAGCAGGAGACAAAATATCACCACAGAGCTGTCTTGCTTATCCAAACATCAGGGCCTCAAAGAAAGCCTCAGTCCAACTCTCAACTGTCACACTTCGATGAAACTTTTATAGACACAGAATAAAAGAAAGGTACAAATCACAGCACTTTCCAAATGCATTGGTAGTAATGACAGGTAGGGGTAATAGAACAGCAGCGAAATGTCTGCTGCTCTAGGTGTCGATGCCATATGATGACAGTCTGATGCATTGGTGGAAGTAGGCTGTCTGTTAATATAGCCTTGGAATTTACACATCATGAGGATGGTGGATCAGAGGCAGAGGAAGGGTCTCTTGCTTCTGTCCTGCTTCAGACTCTGGGTTACTGGTCCCTAAGCTTCCAGGAGGCCCTCTTGACCTTGTTTTTCCTCTCACCATGGACATGCTTGGAGTAAAGACGCATGCTGCTGTGTCCAGCGGGTTTTTATGAGTCTGAGGGGTTGCCTGCATGTTGTTGGGCTTTCACACCAACTATCTTTACCTGCTCAGCCTTCTTGCTGCACCCCCACACCTATTGTTTTTTTAGAAAGGGAAAAATATCATAACTGACTCCTTAGAAGTTGAAATACCACAGGAAAGGGAGAAAGTGGAAGTAGTGGGTTTTGTTGAAGTCTTGGGGAGAAGCAGTTTCTTTCCACTGAAGCATTTTTAATTATATGTGTGCACATATGTCTCTATGGGTATGTGTGCATGGATGCTGGTGCCTGCAGAGGATAGTAGATCCCCTGGAGCCAGAGATACAGGCAGTTATGAGCCCACATGGGTGCCATGAACCAAACTCTGCCCTTTGTAAGAGTAGGACATGCTCTTAACTACCGAGTCATCTCTCCATGCCAAGCAAGCACATTTAGGGACTTTAGAAAGCAGTATATAGCCTCCCTGAAAATGTATGTCAGGACAGTTTTTGTTTTTTTTAATCATTGCTTATTTTCATCCATGAGAGTTTCTTTAGAAATGGGAAAAAAGCTAAGACAATTGGTAACAGAGGTGGGGTCATAAACCTGACTATGTGGCTATCAGAACTGTTTAGTGACTGGAATGTGGAAGAGTTTGCAACTTATGGTTATAAAAAAGCTTTGAATTCTACAAACAGAGTTTACTGTTCTCATAGGATCTTGGAGGATAAGGGTGTTGAGAGAAATGTGGATAATAAGAAATTTTCTACTCACTCCACATACCACCCGCAGATCCCCCGCCTCCCTCCTCCCACCCCCCAGCCCTCTCTCCCAAGCCACCCCGCATCCCCACATCCCACAAATCAAGGTCTCCCATGGGGAGTCAGCAGAGCCTGGCACACTGAGCCTAGGCAGGTCCAAGCCCCATGTACCAGGGACAGATCCCAATCCCCCTGCCTGGGTGCCCCCCAAACAGTTCAAGCCAAACAACCATCTTCCATATCCAGAGGGCCTAGTCCAGTCTCATGGGGGCTCCACAGCCACCAGTCCACAGTTCATGGGCTTCCACTATGTGGCCAGTCATCTCTGCATGCTCTCTCATCATGATTTCCATGTCCCCCACCTGCAGAATCCCTCCTCTCTCTCATCAGTTGGATTCCCAGAGCTCAGCCTGGTGCCTGGCCTTGGATCTCTGCATTTGCTTCCATCAGTCACTGGACAAAGGCTCTATGATGACAGTTAGGGTATCTGCTAGACCGGTCACCAGAGTAGACCAGTCCAGGCACCCTCTGGACCACTGCCAGCAGTTCAAGGTGAGCTGACTATTCATTCTTATATTTGTTGGGTCCCAAAGAAACTCAGGACAAATGGCTGATTGGGTGCCTATTTAACACACAGAAGCAGCCGCTGGCCAGCAGGCTCTCTCAGCATTGCAAATACCTGTTACAGAGTCCTGGCTGCTCTCAGAACTTTTCACCTCTGTCTGCTATACCAAACCTCTCCAGCCCTCCTTCCCCCAGGTTCCCTTCCCTTCCCTCAGCTTCTCTTTGTTATACAACCCAACTATTCCGCCAAGCACTCCCTTTGGTCACATGCTCTCTTTGGTCATGCCCTATCTTGGTTCTCTTAGTTTTTCTCCCTCTCCTGTGCCTCTCCTGTCTCCTCTCCTGGTCTCCTCTCCTGTCCCTCTCCTGTCCCCTCTCCTGGTCTCCTCTCCTGTCCCCTCTCCTGTCTCCTCTCCTGTCCCTCTCCTGTCCCCTCTCCTGGTCTCCTCTCCTGTCCCTCTCCTGTCTGCTCTCCTGTCCCTCTCCTGTCCCCTCTCCTGGTCTCCTCGTCTCTTCTCCTGGTCTCCTCTCCTGGTCTCCTCTCCTGTCCCTCTCCTGTCCCCTCTCCTGTCCCCTCTCCTGGTCTCCTCTCCTGTCCCCTCTCCTGTCCCTCTCCTGGTCCCCTCTCCTGGTCCCCTCTCCTGTCCCTCTCCTGTCCCCTCTCCTGGTCTCCTCTCCTGTCCCCTCTCCTGTCCCCTCTCCTGGTCTCCTCTCCTGTCTCCTCTCCTGTCCCTCTCCTGGTCCCCTCTCCTGTCCCTCTCCTGTCCCCTCTCCTGGTCTCCTCTCCTGTCCCCTCTCCTGGTCTCCTCTCCTGTCCCCTCTCCTGGTCTCCTCTCCTGGTCTCCTCGTCTCTTCTCCTGGTCTCCTCTCCTGTCCCCTCTCCTGTCCCTCTCCTGTCCCCTCTCCTGTCCCCTCTCCTGTCCCTCTCCTGTCCCCTCTCCTGTCCCCTCTCCTGTCCCTCTCCTGTCCCTCTCCTGTCCCCTCTCCTGTCCCTCTCCTGGTCTCCTCTCCTGTCCCCTCTCCTGTCCCCTCTCCTGTCTCCTCTCCTGTCCCCTCTCCTGGTCTCCTCTCCTGGTCTCCTCTCCTGGTCTCCTCTCCTGTCTCCTCTCCTGTCCCCTCTCCTGTCCCCTCTCCTGTCCCCTCTCCTGTCCCCTCTCCTGGTCTCCTCTCCTGGTCTCCTCTCCTGTCCCCTCTCCTGTCCCTCTCCTGGTCTCCTCTCCTGTCCCCTCTCCTGTCCCCTCTCCTGTCCCCTCTCCTGTCCCCTCTCCTGGTCTCCTCTCCTGTCCCTCTCCTGTCCCCTCTCCTGTCCCTCTCCTGTCCCCTCTCCTGTCCCTCTCCTGTCCCCTCTCCTGTCCCCTCTCCTGTCCCCTCTCCTGTCCCCTCTCCTGTCCCCTCTTCTGCCCCTCTCCTGTCCCCTCTCCTGGTCTCCTCTCCTGTCCCCTCTTCTGCTCCTCTCCTGTCCCCTCTCCTGTCCCCTCTCCTGTCCCTCTCCTGTCTCCTCTCCTGTCCCTCTCCTGTCCCCTCTCCTGTCTCCTCTCCTGTCTCCTCTCCTGTCTCCTCTCCTGTCCCCTCTCCTGGTCCCCTCTCCTGTCTCCTCTCCTGTCCCTCTATCTTCTCTTCCTCATTTATAGGTGGTGGTTGTGACCCACCATTTGGTTGTGGGAACCAAACTCAGTACCTCTGGAAGAGCAGTCAGTGCTCTAAACCACTGAGCCATATCTCCAGCCTCTTGAACAGGAATTCTTATTCTGTGCCATTATATGTTGAATGTATGTAACTTGTTTTCCGAGTCATTGGATTTTTAAAGTGTTATAATGGTTAAAGACTATGGGTACTTTTAAAGTTAGACTGAACTTTTAGGTTTTAAAGTTACATTATTACATGGTTATGAGCCTATAGGGACAAAGGTAGAAAGTTATTGCTTAAAATTAATGAGCTTGGGTGTCAGATTGACAAACAGTGGAGTTATAACAATTGTTTTTAATTGTGAACCTGAAAGAATCACATGAGAAACAGCCCTTGAGGAGTGGCAGTTATCTTGATCGTGTCAATTGATATGGAAAGACCCCTCTTCATTTTTGACAGGACTCCTTTGCAGGGATCCTGGACTGGACAAAACAGAGAAAGGCCTGATTGCTAGCGATATACATTTATTGCTTCCTCCTGTCTCCCAACATAGTGTGACCACATTTCTAAGTTCCTGCTGTTTTGACTTCTTATCATGATGGATCTTGAGCTGGAAGCTAAAACACTTTCTCTTGTGTGTGTGTGTGTGTGTGTGTGTGTGTGTGTGTGTGTGTGTTTATTAAGTGTTTAAGAATTTCAAGGTCTTTATTAACTTGTGCAGAGCTCAGAGGACAGCTTGCTGCACTTGGTTCTCCCCTTCTATCATGTGGGTCCTAGGGATGGAACTCAGGCTTGACAGTAAATTACTTCACCAGTGAACCACATCCCTGTCAGTGCTGGGATTAAAGGTGTGCACCACCACCGCCCAACCCAAAACACATACCTTTAAGATTTTAATTAATTAATTAATTAATTTTGTCTGAGCCTGCTATTGGTAGCTTATGCCTTTAATAAATCTCAGCACTCGGGAGGCAGAGGCAGGTGGATTTCTGTGTGTTTGAGGCCAGCCTGGTCTATGTAGTGAGTGTTGTTACACAGAGATATCCTGTCTTGAAAAACAAAAACAAACAAAAACAAACAGAAAATTTTTCTTTTCTGATAAGGCTGCACTGTCTGTTAAATTGCTATTTTTTTTTTAAATTTTCAAGTCTGAAAAACCGTAATCATTTACAGTGACCTGAACATTACAAACCCTGTTGTTCCAAGTCATTTATATTATAATTGTGCATTTGCTTTTTTACGTGTGCTTTAGTTCCTTGGAGAGAAAAGCAAAGGCTTGCTGGTTAGAGACGAGCTTTTTGTGATAGGCGGTTGTGTGCCCCGTCCTCTGCCCCCAGACATTACGTGGTTCGCTTGGCTTTAGAAAAGAGGCTATGCTTGAAATCCGAAATATTATTCTGACAGTGTGTGATGGAACTTTCCATGGCCCTCGGATTTACACACTTAAGGAATAAACACAAACGATCGAAAAGCGGTGGACTAACTCTGTAGGTAGTGTTTCAGGAAACTTCTGTATTTCGCAGGGGCTGGCCCTGAGCCCATTCCCCATTGGACAAGAGAGCAGGGAAGAGCAATGAGCAGAGCCTCCCTTCTCCCTTCCCGGGACCCGTCCCTTCGGGCACCGAGCAGAGCCCTGACACCCCGGGACCCGTCCCCTCGGGCACGGAGCAGAGCCCTGACACCCCAGGACCTGCCCCCTCGGGCACCCAGCAGAGTCTCCCCTCTCCCCTCCCGGGACCTGGTCCCCTCGGGCACCGAGCAGAGCCCTGACACCCCGGGACCCGCCCCCTCGGGCACCGAGCAGAGCCCTGACACCCCGGGACCCGCCCCCTCGGGCACCGAGCAGAGCCCTGACACCCCGGGACCCGTCCCCTCGGGCACGGAGCAGAGCCCTGACACCCCAGGACCGGTCCCTTCTGGCACGGAGCAGAGCCCTGACACCCCAGGACCGGTCCCTTCTGGCACGGAGCAGAGCCCTGACACCCCAGGACCTGCCCCCTCGGGCACCCAGCAGAGTCTCCCCTCTCCCCTCCCGGGACCTCGTCCCCTCGGGCACCGAGCAGAGCCCTGACACCCCGGGACCCGCCCCCTCGGGCACCGAGCAGAGCCCTGACACCCCGGGACCCGCCCCCTCGGGCATGGAGCAGAGCCTCCCCTCTCCCCTCCCGGGACCTGTCCCCTCGGGCACTGAGCAGAGCCCTGACACCCCGGGACCTGGTCCCCTCGGGCACCGAGCAGAGCCTCCCCTCTCCCCTCCCGGGACCCCCCCCCCCCCCCCGAGGCTAGACGGCTCTGGGTCGCAGCCGGGTCCCCGCCCTGAACGGAGACTTCCGGCCGGGGCGGGCCCTCGCATTACCGGCACTTTTGCTGGAGACATGGCGCTGCAGGGCCGCGCGTTCTTTGCTCGGGTGTCCCGCCTGCCCCGCGATCCCGGTCCTCTGAGGGTAAGGCAGCGCGGGGTGGTGAGGCCAGGCTGGCTTCCCCAGGCCAGGGGTCCCGGGCCGAGGAAGCGGGAAGACCGGGGTTCCTGGGAGCCGGGAGGTGAGAAAGAGCAGGGAAGGGGGAAGGCCAGGGATCCCGGGACGCGGGCAGGTGAACCAGGCCCAGGGTCTTGGGGTGCAGGGACGTGAGAGATGCCAGGCAAGGAGAGGTGTGAGGGCACAAGGTTCCAGAACTTGGGGGAGAGAGGAGGAGAGAGGAGAGGGCTCCAGGGACGCAGTGAGGGGAGGGAGGCCCAGGGTCCCAGGACGCAGGAAAGTAAGAGAGTAGGGGGAAAAAAGAGGTATAAACCTCCGAAAAAGGAACTTTTGTTTGCAAATAAGCAGGGAATGGGACACAAGTAGGCTGGGTGAACTCTGGTTTGTCCAGTGTTAGAATGGGAACTCAGATTATTTTGGAAGAAGTCCACTGACCTTTTACCTACTTTTAGCACTGGCAAGCTCTTAGTCAAAGCTAGCCTGGCGGGCATAGCTGTCAGTTCTGTGGGTAGGAAAGGGTAGGTTAGCAGGTTGGTTCCCTTGCTGAGGAAGCCTCCCCTGAGCAGCGTTATCGTTCGTAAGCCCCCACCCCACCCACAGTGCTTTGTTTTTTTTTTGGGATGTGACAGGAATGACTTCATTTTGTATAATGAGTTTTCACAAAGCAGATGTACATGAAAATGAAAGAAACCAAAAGTCCTTTCTCCCGCTGGGTCCCAGGATCCAACTCTTGTCAGGCAGGCTTGGGCCTTCCCCCCCTCCCCCAATAAACAAGCACAGTGTAATAAAGTAATTTGAAAAAAATAAAAACCTAAACCACGGTTAGATTCACTTTCTAGAGGTGCTTCTCATGGTGGAATCCATTTTTGTTTCCCTCAAGCTTATTTTGTTTTGCTTTTCAACATTTTCCCACCAAGTCTACAATGGAAATAAAATAGGCAAGTGAAGAAACTAGGGAGGGAAAGGAAGTGGAAGAAGAAGAAAAAAAAAAAGGGCACTATTTCAAGGCAATCCTTGCCCCTAACTAGGTTAAAGATCTTAAGCTAAAAATCAGAATTTCCTTATCCAAATAGAAAAGTCAGCCCACCAATTGCTATCCTCACCTGTAGTGTTCACATTAGAAAAATATGGGGTGGTGTGAAGAATAGGGTACTGGAGGGCAGCGAGGTAGGAAAGGACGAGTCCCAGGGGTGCAGAGAAGGGAGGGAGGATAGCGGTCAGACACGGGCTGGGAAGGGCTCCAGATGTAAAGGCAGGAGAGCAGGTGACTTCTTCAAGTCAGAGAGCCTCCCGTAAGTGGTCTGTTCTCTGCGAGCCTTGTATTGATAGTGTTTGTCTTTAAGATAACACAGCATTGTAAAGACAGACAAAACCGCTGTTTCTTTCCTGAGAACTAGTCCTTCTTGTACTGGCCACATCTCTGACCTATCGATGCTGTTGGGATTGCAGCCCCGGAGTCACAGACCAGAATCCCAGTCTTCTGATACCACTGGATGATGCACTTCGAGAAGGAAAAATGAATTAAAAACGATTGCAATCTGATGCTTTGAAATTCATTAGCTTAAGAAAAATGTTTAGGCATGGTGGTGCATACCTTTCCTCCGAGCATGTGGGAGGCAGAGGCAGGTGGATCTCTGTGAGTCAGAGGACAGCCTGGTCTCCAAAGCGAGTTCCACGACAGCCAGGACTATGTAGAGAGAACCTGTCTCAAAAAAAAAAAAAAAAAAGTTCTGAGGTAATAGAGGTGCCTGTCTGCTTGGCACATGGAGGCTGGAGTGAAGTTTGAATCCTGGGGGAGGAACGATGAGCTGCCAAGAAACATTGTATAGTGAGAGCTTTCCGTGTCAGAGAAACGTTCCAATTGTCATAAGCACCATCTGTGAATGCCATTTTAGACTGAATCTTGACCTACGTATGCCTCAGTTCAAACCAGTCAATAACTAAGACTCCTGCTTGGCCAAGTGCTGTGTCCTTGAGATTAAAAAAAAAAAGGACTTTGATCTTAGTTTTTATTTCATTCTCCTGAGAAAATGTTTAATTTAATCAGTTGTTTATCATGAAATGTAATTGTTGGGCTTTCTTTAGAGAGTGTGGAAATAGATTCATTTATGTTTCTGGAGTGATGGTTAGTATCTCATGATTAGGCTTTGACACACATCTAGTGCAAGGATAGTGGGTGTAACAAAAAATTAGAAGAAGAAGAAGGCAGTGCCGTGTGTCTTGTAAGGTTAAATTCCTTAGTGAAGGTGTAAAACTTGCCTGAGTTTGTAGACTCTGGCCTGTTGGTGCTCACTGCCTGACCTTTAGTTTTTATCTCAAGTAATCGCTTTATTATTTTTATAAAAGTGATTCCTGGTCAGTATTAATCTGAGCAGTTTATATAGTTAAATAAGGTACAAAGTAACAATTCTGTAAAAAACAAAGTTTTTCTTCATTCTATTTACAATTCTGTTATCCCGTCTGTAGTTCTGTCTCAACTGGTTAGTTCACTGATTGTCCCCAACACAGGGCCTGTCACAGAGTAAGCACGGAAGAAGCGTGCAACATGAGTGACTGTGCGTGCACACCATGTTGTGGGGTTGGAAAATTTATCACCACGGTTCACACCAAAAATGTGTGAAAAAGGTTATTACCAGCTCTGACAGACTGAAAACATGGTGTATTATAATGCATAGATGAATGAAATTGTGTATGCAGAGGCAGACAAGGCTGCCTGGAGGAGGAGGGCCCAAGAAGAAATTCCAACCTAGGGCCTGAGAGATAGCTCAGGGGTTAAGAGTGCTTGCATCTTTTTCCCAGCACTCATGTCGTGTAGTCATAACCAGGGGATCCGACACCCACGTCTGTCTTTAGTGGGCACATGTCCTAGTCACTGTTCTACTGCTGTGAAGAGATGCCATGGCCATGGCAACTGTTATTAAAGAAAGTGTTTAAGTGGGGGCTGGCTTACAATTTCAGAGGTTAGTCCATGATTATCATGGCAGAAAGCATGGCGGCATGCATGGCAAACATGGTGCTGAAGAGGTAGCTGAGAGTTCTACATCAGGGCAGCCAGAGAGAGAGAGAGAGAGAGAGAGAGAGAGAGAGAGAGAGAGACAGACACTGGGCTTGGTATGGGCTTTTGAAAACTGAGTCTACCCACCAGTGACATACTCCCTCCAACAAGGTCATACCTCCTAATCCTTCTCAAGTAGTTCCATTCCCTGATGACTAAGCATTTAAATATATGAGCCTATAGGGGCCATTCTTATTCAAATCACCACAGCACCTGTATATATTTGTACATATAAACACATACACATAAATTAATATAAAAATGATAGTTTCATTTTGAAGACTAACATGTATCAACAAGGAAAGGGTCATTGCCCATTTCTGCAAGTTGAAATGATTTGCTGTAGTATAGTTTGTATCTTAGGACATGGAAAGTAGTATATGAAGTTCCTGATCTTGGTCTAAGGACATCATGGTAAAATGCAGTCATGTTTGCTTGGTGTCCTTGATGTTGGAGAGCTTCAGAAGAAATGCTGTCTCTTTCTTCCATTTGGAAGAAGAAGATAACACCAAAGTATCACTGTTTGGCTTTTATTGATTAATTTTAAAAATATGTATTTATCCTTATTTCATGTGTATGAATGTTTTGGCTTCATGTATGTCTCTGCCCCAGATGTATTCTTCGTGTCTGCAGAGGCCAGAAGAGGCCATCAGTTTACCTATGACTGGAGTTACAGATGGTTTCAGTCACCACTCAGGTGCTGGGAACCAAACCAGGCCTTTGAAGAGCAGTAGAATCTTTACTGCTGAACCATCTCTCCAGCCCCACTTCTACCTGTAGCAATGGCCTACCTCCATTCTATGCCATCCTGTAACATGCACCAACGTTTAATATACTGTATATTTCTCTTAGTTTGTTTATCCCATTCCCCTAAATCTAATCTCACCAAGATAGAATAGTGTATCTTTATTTCTTTGTCCACTGCTACATTGTCATTGCCTAGAATAGTGTTTGGGGCAGAGTAGATGCTCAATTAAAACCTTGCTAAAAATAAGTAAGTGGATGAACTTTACCATAATTATCTGTTTTCTGTCTAATAATTTTCCACATAAGCAAATTCTGATTGTTGGTTCAATGATCAGAGTCATGTTACTTTTGGCTAATGCAATAGAGAGTCAAGAAGAGATGTCTCAAGGGCAGACAGGAGTGAAGACAAGTGGAGCACCTCCAACCATTCCCTAATTCATCTTTGTTTCATCTCCCTTTATTACACAGCACTGGGAAACATCTTGGTCTGCATCTAACCGCAAATAGATAAGAGCTGTAATAATGGTGGAAAGTACACCCCATAGCTCAGAGTAATGACTTTTTCAAGGACTTTGGTTCATTCTATGAGATGTGTCATTACTCAGAAATGAAATTTCTGCCTTGCTCCTGGCAACTGCATGATTCAGCCTATTCTTTGGAGTCCAGCAATGCATTTTCTTTTCCATCCAGGCCCATTGTTGCTGTGGCAACAAGATCTAAGCTCCCCAGGAGCTCAGCGTCCCAGCTCTCTGTGCAGTGCTCTGTTGTAAGTTGTAGGTGGGTAGGGATGTTCAGGTGGTACACAGCACTCTCTGCAGTGCTCTGTTGTAAGTTGTAGGTGGGTAGGGATGCTCAGGTGGTACATAGCTCTCTGTGCAGTGCTCTGTTGTAGGTTGTAGGTGGGTAGGGATGCTCAGGTGGTACACAGCTCTCTGTGCAGTGCTCTGTTGTAGGTTGTAGGTGGGTAGGGATGCTCAGGTGGTACACAGCTCTCTGTGCAGTGCTCTGTTGTAGGTTGTAGGTGGGTAGGGATGCTCAGGTGGTTCACAGCTCTCTGTGCAGTGCTCTGTTGTAGGTTGTAGGTGGGTAGGGGATGGCTCAGGTGGTTCACAGCTCTCTGTGCAGTGCTCTGTTGTAGGTTGTAGGTGGGTAGAGATGCTCAGGTGGTACACAGCTCTCTGTGCAGTGCTCTGTTGTAAGTTGTAGGTGGGTAGGGGTGCTCAGGTAGCACACACGGTTACAGAGTGCACTTCAGCTAGCAGGTGAAGAGTGGGGGTGGGTCACAGAGTTTGAACAATTTAGTTCTTTAAGTTTTTAGGGTGATCTTCGGCATTCAGGGTACTGGGGGCAGTTCTTTCTCTCTAAGAATCTTGCTTTCTGTATTGGAAAGTACAGAAGAGCTGTCCCTCCTGCTAAGAACTGTAGGTGCTATACTGAAAAGGCAGTGTCTGGACACTAAAACGGACATGTGGCTAGCACAGACAAGCACATTCTAGCAACCAGACAAAAATTGCAAGAAGCAATGGAAGACTTATATGCAGGCAATACAGGGAGTGCTTTGGAAGTATAATAGGTACACATTTTCACATCCTTTGAAATACATGGTTGGCCAGTTTTTACCAAACTGATGTTATATGACAGTTAAAGAACAGTCTGCACAAACTCCCACTTTTTTTTTTTTTCCTTCGAGACAGTGTTTCTCTGTGTAGCTTTGTGCCTTTCCTGGAACTTGCTTTGTAGACCAGGCTGGCCTTGAACTCACAGAGATCCGCCTGGCTCTGCCTCTCAAGTGCTGGGATTAAAGGCATGCACCACCATTGCCCGGCTTTTTTCTTTGTTTGTTGTTGTTTTTGTTTTTCGAAGACAGGGTTTCTCTGTGTACCTTTGTGTCTTTCCTGGAACTCACTTGACAGACCAGGCTGGCCCCAAACTCACAGAGATCCGCCTGGCTCTGCCTCCCGAGTGCTGGGACTAAAGGCGTGCGCCGGCTGGTGGCGTCTTTAAGAACTGTTTTTGTGTTGCTTTTCTTAGTATTGTTTCCATATCAGACCTTCCTGTATTGTGTGCTTGCACACACGATTCAATTTTGTGTTGGATATTTCAAATGAAATAGTATCTAGTGAATGTAGAATTCTCAAGCAGTATTATGCTGCGTCTACCTCGTTAGTCTTTTTCTGATAGTTTACTACAATGAGTAGTTTCTTGTGGGTTGTTCCAGAAGCTTCTGCAATTGTGTCAACACATAGGAAGATAGCCTCTTCTGAAAGAGCACATTGTGGAGGTTATGCATCACTTGCTTTGCATCTTTCTTTTAACACATAATGCTTCACATTGTTGGTATTCAGCAGACATTGTCGGTCAATTGGACAAACTATCTGTGGCAGTGTTCACCTTCAGCATGTCATCTGTGTTCTTCTTTCAGTGGGTAATAGGTCCGTGCTTTATGAATGGCTTTGGCTATTTCGAGTCTGTTGCAGTTCCATATCAATTTTAGGTTAGTTTTGTCAACTTTGTAAAAAGTGAAAGAATTTTAATAAGGATGTAATTAGCTTTCAATGCTGGCACTAGAACCCAGGGCTTTGTACATGCTAGGCAAATGTTCTACCCCTGAACTAGGCCTCTTGCTCCTTAATGCTTGTAACTCGATCTAAGGGTATTACATGTGACATTTTGATCAGTGTTGCCAAATTGATCCCCAGAGAAGTAGGCACCAATCAGAGGGGAAATGGTGACTTTCACCTAGTTTTGACTGGTGCTTCTGCCAAGTTGAAAAAGAGTAGTTTTGTCTATCGAGAAAAATAGAGCAAAGGTTAGGAGGTGAAAGTTCTTGGCAAGCTTTAGGAATGCTTCAGCAATAGTAGCTATAGATTTTACTGTCGGAACTGGTATGAAGTGGCTTTAGAAAAGCAAGCTGAGACCACTGTACTTCGAAGACCCAAGTACAGTCCTCAGAACCTATATAAAACTGGGTCAGGTAGTACACACAATCCTGGGAAGGCGGAGGTGGGGGGACTCCTGGGACATGCTGGTCAATCAGCCTAGCCCAAGCAGCAATTCAGATCAATGATGGACCCTGTTCCAAAGAACACAGTGGTCAGCCACTGAGGAATGGTATTCATGGTTGATCTCTGGCACGTGCCTTTGCACTTTCAAATTCACACACACAGATGGAGAGAGGAGAGAGAGAGAGAGATCAAAGTGTGTGGTTTTGTCTTTTTGATTCTGGATGTATCCATGCTTTTAAAGCATGCATTTTAATTGTGGAGGCCTGATCAACAGTCATTATATTGGTGGTGGAATATCTGAGCCAATCTTTATTAAATATTGATCTGTTCAGCCTCACAACTTCCCTATGAAAATCTATTGTTTAATGAATTTTACAGATTTGAAACTGACTTTTCTTTTTAAAAAATCTAGCATGTTTAAGTACTACTTTTTAAAAGATATTTATTTTACATGGACTGCCAGGAGCTTGTTTGTGGTACAAAAAGCAAAACAACACCAACAACCTGATCTACAAAAATCCCAAACTTGTTCCAACTCCTTTCGTATTGATGCGTGGGTTTTGTTTAGACAAGGGGTCATCACTCAAATGTCTGAGGGCCCTGAAGGCTCTGTAAATGAAGAAGGCCTCTCAGTGAAAGGGCCACACTTAGCTTGTATGACTAGAGGCTGGGCAGATGCAAAACTTACCTCAGGTGGGCATGGCTTAGGGTTGTACTGACTCATGTAGTCTTTGTATGACTTGTGAGTTTTATGTGAAGTCTCCCAGCATCTTAATCTTGATTCAAAGTTTCAAGACTTGCTGCTAGCTTCATAATACACATTTGGCCTAAGATTACCAATGCATGTATATTTTAGTTAACCTTAACATTGTTGGTATTCAACAGACATTGTTGAGCAATTGGACAATTTATCTGTGGCAGTGTTCACCTTCAGCATGTGATCTGTGTTCTTCTTTCAGTGGGTATTAGGTGCATGCTTTATGAATGGCTTTGGCTATTTCGAGTCTGTTGCAGTTCCATATCAATTTTAGGATAGTCTCATCAACTTTTGTAAAAAGTGAAATAGAATTTTAATAAGGATGTATTTAGTTTTCAATGCTGGCACTAGAACCCTGGGCCTTGTACATGCTAGGTAAATGTTCTACCACAGAACTATGCCTCTTGCTCCTTAATGCTTGTCTTTTAACAGGTTACTTTAGGTTAGCATCAATCAATAAGTAATTTAGAAATGAATCTCATCTATGTTTTTTTAATCCCTTAAGGAAAGGACAAAGATGATACTTTCTCAAAATTGCCATTTTGAGGATAAATCACCCTTGATGTACATGCTGTGTATGATATGAGATGCTGCTGAGTATGGAAGTGGGAGTGGGTGAGAGTTGGTCTTCCTAAGGCAGATTTAGAGCTCAACATGTAATAAGTAGGCATTTCCAAAATATGAAGACTTTAGAAAGTTTTGAAAAGTGAGGACATCAAATATCTACAAGGAAACCAATGCTGATGAGAAAGTTATTATTTCTAACTAAAGAAAAAAAAACTCACTTCTAAATAAGCCACATGTAGAAAAAAAATCACAATGCAAGATCTGAAGATAATTCAAGGCCCATTTATGTTGCATCCACTTTTCATAATTCAGAAGGAAGTGGCCAGATGCAGTTTTGAGTTATTCAGGATTTTGCCTTGTAAAAAGAGGCACGATCACACCATGGTTCTGTGAGATCTAGTCACTTTGTGAGTCTTAATAGACAACTTGTGATTAGGCAAAGAGATGGCTGATTTCATGCTCACACATGTGCTGTTAGTTACTAGAGGATGGTGTCAATCAAGAAAACAAGTAAGCGGTCTCCCTTTCAGTGTGAGGAAAGGAATTCATAAGATTATTATCAATCAGATCATATGAACTTACTAAGACATGAAATGCTACTTCATTAACACAGCAGATTGCTATTATCAAATATAATATTTTTATCTTGTATACTTCCTTTGCCACTTAGAAAGCTGATAAAATGCTTTTAAATATATTTTAGCTGGGCGGTGGTACTGCACGCCTTTAATCCCAGAACTTGGGAGGCAGAGCCAGGTGGATCTCTGTGAGTTCAAGGCCAGCCTGGGCTACAGAGTGAGTTCCAGGAAAGGCGCAAAGGTACACAGAGAAACCCTGTCTCAAAAAACAAAAGACAAAAAAAATATTTTAAATGTTTTTATTTAAATGATTAATTATCCTTTAGAAAGCTTCAAATTTCCTGCACAAATTAACCCCAAATAAATAAAAATTCATGGCAGAGCCTTTTGAACATTTCAGTACATTTTTTCATCATTCCCAGATAGTGACAAATTTACCAGCCCACTTGCACAAATTTCCTGATTCGTCATTCTAATGGAGTCCTTGTGGAGGTGGGTGGAAGTCTTAGGCAAATCTGCCATTTCTAAAGAAAGAGATGATTGTAGGCTGCTTGGATTGTTGCATTGTAGCAAAAGGATATTGTGGTGGTGGTGGTGGTGGTGGGAGAACAGCATTGTCAATATGATGATACAATTATGATGAAGAAGATGAGACATAACCAGATTTGTAAAATTTAACCTTCCTGATTATGGAAGATCATACTTGCTCAGTAGATTTTGGAAAAGAAAACAAGTTGTCCATAACCCCATCACTTAGTGATAACAACCAAGTACAGTGAGTCTCTGAAGCCAGACACATAGGATTTTTGTCTTCACATCTTACTATTATTTTATTTATTATAGACTTACTATTTTTAGAAATTTTATTTATGTATTTGTGTGAGTGTCTGCCATGTTAGGGGTGCTCAGAGGCCAGGAGAACATTGCGTGGAGCTGGGGTTACAGGTGTTTATGAGCTGAATGATGCTGGGTGCTGGAACTGAACTCAGGTCCTTTGGAAGTGCAGTAAGTGAGTAAGCTTCACCACTGAGTAAGCTCTTCAGCTCCCTTGCCATTATTTTAAAAAGTAGATTATTTGTCCTTTTAGAGTTTCAATTTCCTAATCTGCAAAATGAGCATGACAACAGAATTTATACTGTAGCTTTGTCCACAGGCGGCATGGGCAGGTGGCACATGGTCTGTAGCTTTGCCCACGGGCGGCATGGGCAGGTGGCACATGGTCTGTAGCTTTGTCCACAGGTGGCATGGGCAGGTGGCACATGGTCTGTAACTGTTGTCCACAGGTGGCATGGGCAGGTGGCACATAGTTCACTATTTATGGTTGTTTCCTTCTTGTCTTTGTCCTAAGTGTGTTTTTATGGAGACCAGGTGGCTTCAGACTTGCTATGTATTTGAAGATGCCCCTGAATTGTTATCCTTAAGCATCTACCTCTGTGGTACTCTGATTACAAGTGTGCACTACCACACCTCATTTTCTGTATAGTTCTGGGCATTAAATCTAGGATTTTACACATACTAGGCAGTACTCTGCCTACTGAGGTACATCCCCACACCTGAACATTGATTATTATTTGTAATTAAGGAAATAATGTATGTGTATATATATATATATATAAATTGACTTAACATCACACCGTAAGTGCTGTCTTATATAAAGTTGGTCAGCCTTATTTTGGTCTGCTCCCAATCTAATTATTTACAGCTATGTAGCATACAGAAAAACTCTAGCAGGCAAAGATAGATCTAGAATTTTGATCCTGCCAGCATGACCTACCTGATGGGGAAATGTCACATCTCCCGCTGGTGTATTAATGAAACTTAAGAGCAACTTAGAGGAAAGCCAGAGGCAGTGTGCCAGGGTATTGAAAGAGCAGGCTCCAGAGTTTGTCTATATTTGAATGTGGTCCTACAACTTCCAAAGTTCATAACCTCCTTGAACCTCTGCTAGGCAATGGGGTAAAAATCATACCTATTTCAAGTCTGTGGTGATTACATGGTTTGTTATCTAATTCTAGCTCATAGTAACCACTAAATGAATGTTAGTTTTATGGTGTATGTGTTTTTAATTTATTTTTATTTTATGTTCATTGATGTTTCACCTGTATGTATGTCTGTGTGAGGGTGTCAGAAGCCATGGAATTGGAGTTACAGACAGTATGAGCTACCATGTGGGTGCTGGGAATTGAACCCAGGTCCTCTGAAAGAGGCCAAGCCATTTCTGTAGCCCTTTACTGTGTGTTTTGCTCCTCATTTAAAGTTTGTTTTTATAATTAAAATGTGTGAGAATAGCAGTGATATTCACAAGTAATTGATTTTTTAAACTGTGAAATATAAAACTAAGCAAAAGGAATATGTTTTAAGTTAATTTGAGTTATTTACCTTTCACTTTAAATATAGTGGGAATAAAAATTTTAAAATAATTGTCTTTAGTAATTCAAAGACAGAATGTGGTTTTCATCTACATTTTTCTTTTCTTTTTGTTAATGGGCTGGCTTTGAACTTGTGATCTCCCTACCTCAGCCTCCAGAATGTCCATGATTACAGGTGTGTGCTACTCTCCTGGCTCCTCTCCCCCAAAAAACAAACCAAACAAAACAGGGTTTCTCTGTGTAGCCCTGGCTGTCCTGGAACTTACTCTGTAGACCAGGCTGGCAGTGACTCAGAGATCCACCTGCCTGCCTTTATATTCCTAGTGCTGGGGTTAAAGGTAAGTACCACCTCTGCCTGGCCAGCTGTATTACTTTCTATACTTGAATGTAAACATAACATCTGCAAATAATAATGCCACCATTTACACCGGAGTGCTACGTGCTGTGCACTCCTTCCTTTCTCTAAGTACTACTGTTTTTATTTACTTATCACAACTAGTGAAATCCTTACAATGTCCCATGATGATGCTTTTTTTGGTCTCATTTATGAATGAAGGAATGGAGACAAAAAGCAGTTTAAGAACTTGCATATGACTATGGAGGAATTTCTTTCCCATGTTGTCTAAGCCCTGGAGCCCTCATTATAGTACTTAATAATTATATTCACTTACTATGTTTAATTATTCAGAAAAAGTGCTTAAATTCAATAATGATGGACAGTTAGAAGGTTTCATCTCTTTTGTAAATATACAGGTGTACAAGTCTTAACTCATTTTTTTCTTTTAGTTTTTCAGTCATGGAACAAAAACACTGCATCAAAGCATCGATGCTCCACAATCTAAATTCTTCCTGCCCCTTTTAAAGCCGATGCTACCACCTAATACTTTCCAAGGAAAAGTGGCTTTCATCACTGGGGGAGGTACTGGCCTTGGCAAGGCTATGACGACTTTCCTGTCCAGCCTGGGTGCCCAGTGTGTGATAGCTAGCAGGTAAGGGGCGCTTGAGAGTTTGTGAAAAAACTGTGCCACAGTATTACAGACACAGTGTTCCAGGGCCATTGGATTGCATCTTACAGAAAACATTCTGTAAGATGATTAAATAAATGACCTTGGAAAAATTCAGTTGTAATTTGAGTTGTAAAAATAGTAAGGACTATGAAACTGCTGGTGTTTGCAGTTTTCATTTTCTGAATATGAAGGTGGAGTTCTAAAGGACTATATGGAGGTAGTTTTGATTTTTGTTGGGCTCCTTATCCTTCTTACTATTTCAATTGATAATGAATACCATGACAGAATAATGGATTCAACCCTTAGGGTTGCTTTAAGGTGGACAAGAATTTCAACATACATATTGTGATGGATGTAAAGCCACACAGTAAGAAGTTCTTAGGTAGATATATCATCTTGTTATGGAATATTTGGTTAACTAGGCAAAGATGGGTTTGTTTAAATATTTGTTTAATTTGCAGAATATTACTTTAACTATATGAAGGTGTGTTACATTTGTTTATGGTGCATTTGTTAAATTATGTAAAGATGTGTTGCTTTTTCAACCTGCCTGCCTAAGTCTAAGAGAAAAAGAAAGAGAGAATGAGGGAGAAAGAGAGGGACATACCTGGGCCCAGAAGACAGGTAGCTGCCAGCCAGCTAGCCACAGAGAAAACAGGAAAGTAAGTCATATAGAAAGAAAGAAAGAGAGAGAGAGAGAGAGAGAGAGAGAGAGAGAGAGAGAGAGAGAGAGAAAGAAAGAAAGAAAGAAAGAAAGAAAGAAAGAAAGAAAGAAAGAGAAAGGAAGGAAGGAAGGAAGGAAGGAAGAAGGGAGAGAGGGAAGGAAGGAAGGAAGGTCAAAAACCCCTGAGGAAAAATGTAGATGAAGAGAAATAGTTAAGTGATTAAGAGCTAGCAAGAAACTAGCCTAAGCTAAAGCTGAGCATTCATAGCTAATAATAAGTCTCCATTTCATGATTTGGGAGCTTGTTGGTGGCCCAAAAGAAAAAGCCTGGTACATTTGGCATTCCAACATGGGAACCAAATTTTCACATAGAGCCCGAGATAGCTGAAAAAAAAGCTGGCACATTGAGTAGAAACAGCATGCTGGGTGGGACACCTTCTGCAGTAGGCACAGGCATCCCAGAGCTGGGGTGAATTGAATGCAGTTCCCAGTTGAACACAGCCCTTCGCCAGGCTCATGGATTGTAAACCTTGTCTCTCACAGACAGAGGAGAGGGCAGGGCTACCCCCTCCCACTTAGCAGTTTAAAGTTTGGCTCAGGTGTCAGAAAATGTTGAAAGTGAGCAGCTGTAGGCACTTTGTAAAGCCAGTCCAGATGGAAAAAACCCTCTAAACAGGTTCCAGTGTTTTTAAAAATGTACATAGGCTAAAGAAAGAAAAGAAAAAGGGTATAGACAGTCATAGAAAAAAATAGTTTAAAAATAATAAAGTCTTTAAAGAAAGAGAAAAGTAATATAAAAAAAGAATAAGCCACATAGAGATGGGAAATTCACAGGGAGCCTGGATCCTGTATGGTGATGTATTGACTATGAATTTTTTGAATGCTGATGAGTGATCAACAGCTGCTGAGAGATGTAGGATTGTAACAGGGACTGCTGAATTAAACCAGCCTAGACACTTTAGGAATGCTTTAACTTTAAAATGGAAGTTAGAAAATATATTGCATTGAGGAAGTGGTTATGCTGTGGATTTCTTCAAGGTTAATAGAGATCAGGTTTGATCAGGGGAGAATACTGGCCTCAGACATAAAGAATTAAAACTAGGAAAAAACTACAAGATAGGTAATGTATATTTTACCTGCTAAAACGTAAAACAAAAAGTCATCTTTGGCTGGCACTGTGTGTACAATGCACAGTCCATACTTACATTACTCTAGATATGTATGTTACATTTGAAAGTTTGTGTGTTTTCAGAGTAAGGGGACCAGATAACAATGCAAATGGGTGGCCCAGGTGATCCAGCCTCTCAGAGCAGTGCCTCTGTTACAGTTTCCTCAGATTTCTGCATCCAGAATAGCTTCAAGGCTGCTGGCTGTGACTATTATAGACAGGATTGCAGATAAGCCTTGTACTTTCCCATTCCACAGAAATTGGACAACAAATATTACAATTAATTTTCCCAGGACTTGACCATTATTTCAATTTTCTCAGGTTCCCTAAAGATGCTTCACCCACAGACAACAGGAAGCAGTCTAGAGAACACAGTGCCCCAAGAAGTAGGGTGGGTGGTTTTTGGTTATTTGATGTGTTATGGATGATTGTCATCATTTAGGGGGAATATAGGAATATAGGACAAAAAGTCAACTATTAGCCTCAAATATTTTACATTGGTATGGATTTTGGCATATTGATACAAATTTTAAAGTTATTTTTGTTATACTATATGTATGTTTCTACTCTTGTTTGGGTTATTGTGCTTATGCAGCTCATTTAAAAATAAAATATATAATTAAGAAATGCAGGTTAGTAGTTAGTTATATGTAATAATCAAACTTGTAGTCATATTAGGTATGTTTCCAAGGTTAATTAGTTATATTTATATAGATAGATAGATGGTCTTCAAACACTTCAGAGACCTACAGAATATGTCATTTAAGATGTTTAATAACCTAAGTCTTTTCATGACAGTGAGACACATTTGCTCCTGGCAGCATCAATCTACTTTATTAAAGGATGATGGAAATTAAAGAACCTCCATATGGACTTTGCTTTCATTCTGGCAAAGTTAGCCATCTGAGCAAGAAACTGCTATTGCCTTGACTGCTGACAGTATGCTGTACAAACTGGATAAGCAAGATACAAAGGAAAAAGACTGTTGAATTTTGCCAAGATAAGGCAGGACAGTCCTTCAAAATTCCTGCTTCATAGAAAAGTCTGCCAGACATTCTGCAGGACACACAGGAAAGTGACTGCTGAATTTTGCCAAGACTAGTCAGGATAGTCCTTCAAAAGTCCTGCTTCATAGAAGAGTCTGCCAGATAGCCTAGACCTGTAGGCTGAAGATGGATGACTCAACATTTCAGGGGAACTTTGGGTGACTGTCCAGGCAGCCAGATGTCTCTGTTATTTCAGAAGTGGTTTGCACTGCACTTTCTGTCTACTCAAGTAATATATATCCTTCTGGGGTCTTTGATGGAGTTGAAGACTAGATAGTTATAGTTACAGTTTTCCTTAGTTATTATAGAAGGTGAATTTGGATTCACCAAGGTAGGATAAATAATTAAAAGTAATTTCTCTGAATTTGCCGAATACAAATGAACTGGTTATTGTAAATGTAATTATTACTTGGTAACTGTTCTTACTGTATATGATTTTACTATGTTAAAGTTAAAATCCTTTTTCATTTAGATAAAAGAGGGAAATGTTGTGGGATATTTGCTTAACTAGGCAAAGATGTGTTATATTTGTTTAAGTTGTGGAATATTACTTTAAGTATGTGGAGGTGTGTTATATTTGTTCATGCTGCCTTTGTTAGTGATGTATTGATATGTTACATTTGCTTATGCTGCATTTGTTTAATTATGTAAAGATGTGTTGCTGTTTCATCTAAGGAAACTTCCTAAGGTACCTGATTGGTCTAATAAGGAGCCAGTGGATAGGCAGAGAAAGGATAGGCAGGGTTGGCAGGCAGGGAGAATAAGTAGGAGGAGAAATCTAGGCTCCAGAGAGGAGAAGGAAGAGAGAATGAGGGAGAAAGAGAGGGACATGCCCTGGGTCAGAAGCCAGGCAGCTGCCAGCCAGCCATGGAGACAGCAGGAAAGTAGGACATACAGAAAGAAGGAAAGGTAAAAAGCGCTGAGACAAAATGTAGATGAAGGGAAACAGTTTATATGAGAGCTAGCAAGAAATAAGCCTAAGCTACGGCTGAGCATTCATAAATAATAAGTCTCCATGTCATGATTTGGGAGCTGGTTGGTGGCCCCAAAGGAAAAGTATGGTACACCATCTTACTATGAAATCTGGATCTTCAGAGCCTTGTTTAAAACTTTGCTCAAGTTATCACTTCAGTGACAGTCAGTATGTCAATACAATTGCAAATTGACTGGAACATTTATTATGTTCTCAATGCAATGTTTTTAAGAGTTTTAAAATGGTATTTTTACTTTGATGCTATACAGTTCACATTCATGGTTGGTTTTTTTGTGTTTCTTTCAAGGATGTAAGATTGAACTAAGGGTGATTCAAACTCATAAATTTAAACTGAAACCCCTGGGGATTATAACAGCAATATATTTCTTTGGTTGAAGAATAAATATAATGATTCTAATCAAGGAAACAATTCAAATTTAAATTAAGTGAGTCAGGTGTGGCTGAACATACTTTAATCTTAGCACATGGGAGGTAGAGGCAGGAGGATGAGGAATTCAAGGCCACTGTCTAATGCCTAAGAGAGTTGAAAATCAATATTAACTACTTGAGTTTCTGTTTCCAAAACAAAACAAAGCAAAACCCTCAAAATAATTTGATATATAGATAATTGCTAAAGCTACTCGTATGAAAGTGATTAAATCTGTGGATTAGTTTCAGATATATGAAAATTATTTCAATTTAACTTAAAAAAATGAAATCAACTTGATTTTCCTAAAAGTATAAATTTTATACTTCAACAGAAATGCTTTTCTTTGTGTTCTTTAGCTTAGGAAATTAAAAGGAAAAATATAATATGAAAACATTTTAGAACTCATGAGAAGCTACCTGTGTTTATTTCTAGGAATATTGATGTTTTGAAAGCTACTGCGGAAGAGATTTCTTCTAAAACTGGAAATAAGGTATATTGAAAAGCAGCTCTTTAAATCTGCTGTGGGGATTATAATGTTTATATAGTTTATTTGTAGTTTTGTGTTAGGAAGTCTGGAAACGGCTGAGTCTTTCTTTTTCTCTCTATCATTTTTTTGCAGGTTCATGCAATTCGGTGTGATGTACGGGATCCTGATATGGTGCATAACACCGTTCTGGAGTTGATCAAAGTTGCAGGGCATCCTGATGTAAGTGCAACAGGGCTGAAGCCTTCCAAAGCCCCTGAGGACACCACCTGGACACACAGAGGGAAGGAGCTGCTGGTGTGATGGAGAGCCAGAGCAAATGCCAGCTCTGCTTAAAGCAGAGAAAAGATTAGGTGGACTGCACTCCCATTACGCCATAGGACTACTTTAAAAACATATTCATAATTGTAGAGCAAACTTGGTTTCACTTTGTTTGATGATATTATACAATAACCAGCATGCAGTAGTGACTGACTCGGTTGCTTTTCCTAATGACTATCAGCATTTCTCAATGGAGGAGAATGGCACAAACCAGGGATATCATCAGAAATTCCACATTTCTGCTTTCTAGACCTGAGAGGTAATGAGTCCTTTACTGTTACTTGGCTCATTTATGAGAGAAAAGCTGCTTCTTCCAATAGTCTCAAAGAGAACACTTTCCTCCGATCAAAGCTGTTTCAGACAGGCCTGTAATACTGAAGCTACTGCAGAGCCCAGCAGAGCCTGCCCTCCCTGGGAGTGAGGCAACAGCCCCCAGGGAAGATGGCCACTTCTTAAAATTAAAGGGCAGTATAACTTCAAAGGCTTCATTTGGTGATTTGTGTATGTGGGTGGAGGCTGGGGCAAGGATTCCCTCTCCATGTAGCCCAAGCTGGCCTGAACTTCCTGTGTATCCCCAGGCTTTTAAGTTTTTTCAGTCTTTTCCTCTCAGCCTTCCTGATGTTGCCTTTGAGCCAACACAGCAGGCGCAAAGGTATCTTATGATCGTTGAAGTAAAGAGTAGTTACAGGGTACATACCCTTACCTACATTTGTTGTCTCTATAGTCCATGCTAATTAAAGACAGGACTTGGAATTTTGGGGTTGGGAAATTACAAGTGGTTTTTACAGATTCAAGAAACATGAAAATCAAGTGAATCTCATGGTATTGCTTTGTAGCTCACTGGGATGTTCAGATCCCTTGCCTTATTTATTTTAGGTGGTGATAAACAACGCAGCAGGGAATTTCATTTCTCCCAGTGAAAGACTGTCTCCTAATGCTTGGAAGACCATAACTGACATAGTTCTCAATGGCACAGCCTATGTGACTCTGGAAGTTGGAAAGCAGCTAATTGAAGCACAGAAAGGTACGTTTATTCACTCCTCCTGAGTTTATTGGCACTTTCTCAGCCGGGTCTGTGCTAAGCCCTGGCATACTTCAAGATGTAAGTGAGACAGTCTGCACTTGTATGTCTCACAGGTGTAAAGACCCATGTTTACCAGAGGTTGTGGTGTAAGTCGTAGTAAACACGGGCTTCAAGGGCATTTGGAAACTCAGAGATGGGAATGACTACTTCTTCCTGTGGCCAGTGATTAGATTCAGAAATAAGTTGCGATTGAGATTTATTTTCAAAAATGTATGAGTAAAGAAAGAGGATGAGAAATCAGGAACATCCCTGGACAGGCCAGCTGGAGGGGAAGGGCAGACGTGTTTAGAGAGCAATCGAGAATTCGATGTGGATAGAGAAGGGAGAAAGGAGGCAGGAGACAGTTGTGGGGAAGTGGCTTGCTATGTAGCTGGCAAAGTCCCCGAGACAAAATAGACAGTTAGCTGTCCACAGAGTTACCTTGTGAAGAATGGTGATCTAATGTAAAATATCACTGACCACGTTGTGGGGCTGGGAAGTTTGATGTTTCTCTTTTTGGCATATGGATAGATGGTACGGGTGGTGAGGCAGGAGAAGTCTCAAAGCTGATAGCAACACAACGCACAAGAAGATGGTTTCTAGCTGGGTGAACAGTTCAGATGAAGGTGCCATCTTTGAGACTGCAAACACCGGAGAGATTGAGACCACTACAGAGAGACTAGATTTAAATGGATGTTACTAGAACATTTTTGTCAAAACTGTGAATCAACCTCTTTATTAAAATTTATGTCTACATAAATAGAAAATGTGCAATGCCTGTAGGTATACTTAAACAAGCATAAACATGGTGAGGGGGAAGAATTGCTAGAGCTAGACAGGGTGCTTTGCTTACTAGATTCTCTCTACCACCTTGTGTAGCAGACTTTGGATGGTGTGTCCTCTGAAGCAGAGATGTACAAGATTGTGCTCCTGAATAATTTGGGGTCAGGACTTGAAGCTTGATGCATTTTCTTGGAGTAGGTAGAACACACAAACAAGACCTAGGACTCTCAGTGGCTGGCGTGGGGAGAGGAGGATGTTATGTCTGACCTTGATTCCTCTGTGGTTCAGAAATTGTCTGTGAGGTTCAAATTCTTCTCCCTAGCGTGGCTAATTCACAAACTGGCTTGAGCAGGGATGATAAAGACATGGAAGAGTGAACAGGATTATAGAAAGCCACAGCTTTTTAAAAGATGCTTGCAATTTCTGTCCTTTCCCAGCACCCAGCACAATCCCCATTACCCATTTCCACTGTAGCAAAGTGGATGTGATTTGGATCAGGACTTTCGTGACACTGTTATTTCATTTACTAATTTATTTTTTTCCTGACAGATAGACAGACTTGGGCAGGGAGATGGGGTTGTGGGCTGTCTCTGTGTGTCTGCTCTTATGTTTTGACCCCTTGTCTGTCTTGTTGGCTCTGTGTGTTTCCTTTCTCTCTGTTCTGACCCTGTCTCTCTGTCTTTCTTGCTCTCAGCTCCTCATGTACTTCTTCATTTTCAGTTCTCTGTTTCTTTCTGTTTCCATGACCATTTTCTTCCTCTGCTTTATGAGCTCTTATTTCTTCCCTTGCTCATCTTTGGGATCCTTAGTTTTCTGACTGACTCACTTTTTATTATTGTCTTTTATTTTAACCCAGACTTCAGTCTATTTTTATTCATCACACTGGATTAAAATTCTATGGGCTTCATTATAAATGTATTAGGTAAGACTTTGAAAAGATGGAAGCCCATTTCTATTCTTCCACGTTTCCTGTCAGTTGAGACTGTGCCCTGATAGTTTGTGTTCTGGGCTGGAGAAGCTGGGTACTGTGGGTCTAACCTGGTACTGGATTAGCAGTTGAGGCTCTCAAGTGCTCATGATCTGAAACATACCAATTTGGGTTAGCGTGGATTTTGGTTCAGGGGAAGCAATGCATATAATCCCTCATCAAAAATATGTAGGAATCCAACACCTAGGAAGTCAGTCTAGGCACGTCATGGGGTAGTCGTCTAATGAAGATGAAGGCGTCTGCTTTGAGTGCACTGTTGCTTCCTAAGGTCAGGGGAGGGCATGGTGGGTGGCTGAAGGTCAAGGGCAGCCTAGCTAGAGTTAGAAGCACAGCTGGTGGTGATACAAAGTTAACAGCTATGAATAATAAAAAAAATGCACCTGGCATTGCTTGTCCCTGTCTTGTACCGGGACCACTAAATCTCCACACTCTTTGTCTTTCTCACAAGGAGATTTTGGAGGCAAATCTGTTTTCAGAGATCTAGAAGGTGGAGTTTGAGATGCAGGAGTTGTGGGAATGGCTAACCTAACCGTGCTTACTCACATATCCTCCAAGGGACCTCAGCACCATCCTCCATCCCGAGCTCTCTGGCCTGAGCGGTATGTTGTTTCTGTTCTCAAATATGTGGACAGAAAGAAACCTGGTGTGGAGAAGGCCTTATGGAAGTGTGCTTCAGAATACTTTCTTGTGGTCCCTCAAGTTTCACCTCCTCCTCCCTTCTTCCCTTCCGTTGTTTTCAGACAGTGTCTTCTTCTTTAGCCCAGGCTTTCCCTCAGCTCTTGCTCAGCCTTGAAAGTGTGGGCATTACAGGTGTGTACCACCGCACTCCACCGCTAATTAAAATGTTTTGTAAAACATATAAGTATATTTTATTCTTTTATAATATTAAACTTACATTTTTTCATATCTAGTATTATATCTCTGTAAGAAGTAGAAAATCTGTTTTCTCACAACCTAGAGTACTCTTCAAACTTTTAATTCACTCAACTTACTGAGACTCTACTATGTCCCAGGTACAGTTGCTACATACGTGTATAGTGTCACTTTTCACTCTAACTTTATACAGTCAATTTAAGAAATAAAGCAACAAGAAAACATGCTTTCTTACCTACACACTTACCATTTCTGATATGTACTTCTTTAGACTATCTGGATTTCTGTCTACTATTAATTTTAGTTAGCCTCAAGGCTGTTTTTAAATTCATTCTGATTCACATTAGGGGCTATGAATTTTCTCTGTATTGGTGTGTCGGAAGATAGCGCGTTCAGTTTAAGGACATTTTCCCTTGCTTATGGAATTTAAAATTGACAAGATTTTTGATTCAGAATGTTAAAGGCGTCCTGTCTTCTGTGTGGTCCCTGATGAGGGTTGGTGAGGACAGGGACCTGTGTGACCTTACTTTCCCTTTCCTAGTGGTTTGTTGTTTCCTCTATAGTTCCTGTCTTCCGTTTATCCCTCTTGGCATTTGTTTACTGCCTAGGAATTGTACTGTATAGTTTTTACCAAATTTGATTTTTTTAGTCTATAGTTCGTCCCTTTAGAACTCCAGTTACACATATATCATGCTAGAATGTCCCATAGCCACTTAGCAGTCTGGTCTTTTGTTTGTTTTTTCCATTGTGACCTTTGTATTGGATAGTTTTTATTGTCTTGTCTTCACTGACGATCTTCTACAGCTAAGCTCATTAATTTTAAAATTTCAGATATTACATTTTGCTTGCCGTAGATGTTGCTTATTTCTATTTTTATGTTTTCAGTGATTTTTAGAATTTCATGTATTTACTTGTGTTTGAGTATGCACATATTTGGATGTGTGTATGTGGACTCACCTGCAGTGAGTACATGAGGTCAGAGGACAACTTTCAGAATGAGCTTCTCTCTCTCTTTCCACCATGTGGGTTCCAGGGTTGGACTCCAGTCATCAGACTTGGCAACAGGTTCCTTTCCCCAGAGGCCCATAGTTAGCCTCCTTTGACCTTCTTTAACATGTTTTCTTTTAAATCTTATATCAAGTTTATAATATTGTTATAAAGCAGAAATCTTAAGTGTTCTTATTAATAAAATCAAACCTGAGGTCAGTTATTGGGGTGAACGCTGGAAGATCAGAGAAGCAGAACAAGCCACAGCTACCTCACCTCGACAGTTCCTCAGCTGATCCTGTTTCCTCAGACTAGAAGCCTCTGAGTCTTATCCAAATGAATCTCAGCTGAACTGTTGCTCCAAAGCCTAAAAGCTTAACCAGCCAAATGCTTCTAGTTTCTAGTCTTCACGCCTTATATATCTTTCTGTTTTTGCCATCACTCCCTGGGATTAAAGGCTCACTTCTTGGGATTAAAGGCGTGTGTCACCATGCCTGGCTGTTTCCAATGTGGCCTTGAATTCACAGAGATCCAGAGGGATTTCTGTCTCTCGAATGCTAGGATTGAAGGTGTGTGCTACCACTGCCTAACCTCTATGTTTAATATTGTGTCTTGTGGTCCTTTTTGTACTCTTTCTATTAATTGCTTTTCCCCAAGTTTCTAACTCAGTGTAAGTTTTGAGTTTTCCTTTGAAGTGTGTTGAGCCTTATTTTAGGAAGCAGTTACTCTGAGTACATGATCATTTTACGACTCATCTTTAAGGTTTATTTGGGTGGGTATAGCAGCTTTTCCTTTGGGGCTAACTTAGCCCTTAGGTATGGTTTTTCTGAACTGGCTACAGAAAGTCTTAATGAATGTTCATTAAGTTGCTGATCACCCCCTTGTCTCCCAGCCCTCTGTGAGGTCTACAGATACTGTTCAGCTCACAGCTGCACTGGCAGCTGCTCTTTGCCAGATTCCATGGATGCTTACCCTCAGGAGCATAATGGGCGTCAGTGCACGCCCAGGGAGACTCCATGGAAAGTAATTGAGCCTGTTCCTATTCTCAGAGTTGTTTCTCACTCCAAAGTCCTAGGATGATGTTAGGCTTATCGTCTTTGGAGGACAGGCCTTCTCCACCTGCCATAAGGTATCTGACAATGACAGGATCAATATCATGTCTCTTGTATAGTTTTTATGATGCTCATGTGAGTCCACCTTGGACTGATCTTCATATTGAAGTAGTGCTTGGCTACGGGGGATGAGTTTCTTAAATTCAGGTCTTTGTGTTGACATGCCAGGTACAGGGGAGTGCAGACCGGCCATCCCAAGACATTAAGACTAGCAGCAAGATGTCACACTTTCCTTAGAGTTCATTGATAAGGGCTTGTAACTCAAAACCAAGAAGAAGCCCTGTGGTTTTTGTGACTCCTTTTTGCACAGGGCCCCGTTTTTGTCAACCGTGTTTCTTTGATAGGAAATGATGTGGCTGCATTCTTGATAATGTCCCCTTTCACTTCCCAGGAGCTGCATTTCTTGCTATCACTACCATCTATGCTGAGAGTGGATCAGGCTTCGTAATGCCAAGTTCTTCAGCCAAATCAGGCGTGGAAGCCATGAATAAGTGAGCATTACTGTGTTAACTGTGTTGCTGGAAATAGATAAAGTTCTCTGGTCTCCATTCAGAGAAAGGTAAAAAAAGACTGATTTGGAGCAGACTGTGTTTAATCACATGTTCCCATGCCACAGGACTGGTTTTTCCTGACCTGGACTTTGACTGATGCTCTCAAACTATCTCCATAGGTACCCTATAATTTTAAAAAGCTCACTGAATTTTATCTGTTGTAAAGTTGGTGTCTTAAGGTTATTATTATGTTACAAAAATTTTTCTTTTTTTTTTATAAACTCCTGAGGAGAGAGTGTTTTCCTGAGTTTTGTACTAAAGTCAGTTGCATGTCTGAGCAATTAGGATGCTGTTTCTCCCGGGCACTACAAACTACATGGCTTATTGTTTTCACAGAGTCATGGTAATAGGGTGCAAATTTGCCATTATATAAAACACTTTGGGGGGGGGTGTAGAAACTGGGTTTCTTTACAGAGCCCCCTGTTCTGGAACTCATTCTATGGACCAGGCTGGCCTCAAACTCACTCCAGAGTGCTGGGAGTAAAGGTGTATGCCACCACTGCCTGGCTACATAAAACATCTTAATAGATTGCTCTTAGCTTCCTTTTGGCACCATTATGCTTCCTGGTCTCCTTTGCCTTTCCCTCTTCCTCCCTCTGTCTTACCTTCCTTATTTGCATTATTTGTATCTTGTAAGATAACTTTAGTCTCCTTTTGCAACCATGTTAAGTACATATATGTACAAATATACACAAGAAACATACCAGTGCTAGCTATAAAATAACATGTTGAAAAATAGACTGTAGAGTGCGTTTCTAAACAGGCTACTACAAGGTTCCATGTTCTCTCTTAGGATGGTATTTTGGTTTAAGACATTCAAGATTTTGTTTGAGTCTTATTTCCTTTGAAGTTCAGCTTAACAACTATGGTAGATCCTAGTTAAACAAGGTGGTATTAATGATTTAAAGCTGTGTAACCCATGTCTTGCTCAGATGATAAAGTTGTGATGCTACCTGCAGACATTGTTATCCAGTGCATAGGTTATAAGAAAAATAAATGGCCTTTGTAAATGTAAGCTGGGGCTGCAGGCAGTGGTGGGGATGAGCCCAAAGCTCTCATGTAAGCCCAGCTGGCTTTGAACTCATAGAAATGCACCTACCTGTGTCTCCTGAGTGCTAGGATTAAAGGCATGTATCTCTATGCCTGGCATATTACATTTCTTGTTGTAAACTGTAGATGTGAGGTGTAGTGACTAAGGACACTAAAATGTAACTGTTAAGTTGTGTAGTAGAGGAGGTAAAGGTGTAGCCATGGCCTAGATTCCTAGAGTTTGATGGATGGGCAGCATGACCTTGAGAAAATGGTTTAGTCTTTCTGTGCCTCAGTTACCTGCCTATTTGTAACACACTGACCTGTGTGTGTGTGTTTCCTGGCAAGCAGTGAATGTACAGTGAACTCTGGGTAGTCATGCTTGAACACACAGTACAAGATTTTACCATGTTCTTTGTTTACTTTAATTTTTAGGAGTCTTGCAGCTGAATGGGGTAAATATGGAATGCAATTTATTATTTTTATCTTCTTTGGTTTTTAGATCTCTTGCAGCTGAATGGGGTAGATATGGAATGCGATTCAATATAATTCAGCCGGGGCCTATAAAAACCAAAGTGAGTTCTATTTGACATATTATAACACTGTGCATGATTAAAGAATCAAACAGTGGAGGGTGCATTCTGATTGCTGTGTGGAGGACTTTCCAGGGATGCCTGGATCTGAAGCTGTTGTAGGGAAAGAGTGAGTGAAACTGCAATATATATATATATAATAAAACTCATGGAAAACTGACTGAAAACCGAAGCATGCAGTTCAAGTGGCATCTTCTGCGTACTGTTCCAGAAGAACTGTAGTCACAGAAGCATCTTCTCTGCACTCCAGTGACTAGGAGATATCACCTGCTTCATGTAGTTATTTGCCTTTTAAAAATTGTTTTAGATTTATTCAGTTTTGTTTTATGTGTGAGATTTTATCTCATCTGTGAACTATGTGTATGCTTGGTGCCACAGAGGTCAGCAGAGGGCAGTAAATTCCCTGAAATTGTAGGTAGGGATGGTTGGGAACCATCAAGCAGGTGCCAAGAATTGAACCTGGTCCTCTGTAGGAGCAACAATCTCTCTTAAACTGCTGAGCCATCTCTTCAGCCCCTGATTGCATTTTTTTGAATGCCCACTGTATACAATAGTATTGGGAAAGATGTGAGAGCATTTGTGCCAGAGTGCTTCCCAAGAAAGGACACTTGTAGTGGGGAAGTGGGGGAACAGTTTGTACCCAAGTCACAGGTAGCTCATGTTAAAGAGAAGAAGGAAACTGGAGCCCCGGCCTTCCCTGGCAAGCTATGATGGAATGAGGGTTGCACTAGCTGGTGCTTTTAGTCTTTGCTGCTTTTTACCTGCCTTGGGAGAACTGCAGGCTCCCTGGGCACCTTCAGGGAGAGCTCTCTGACCTGGACTCAAAGATCTAAAAGAGCAGGAACCATCATGATTCATGAGTCTGTGGACTTGGAGCTCCCCTTGCCGTGTTCCACACATCAGACACAGAGCAGAGGTTTGCCAGTGTAACTGCCGTCTCCTCTTTCTGATGGAGCTGAAGTTAAGAGCCCTTGTTTTAACTTTTCTATTTTTACTTTTGAGGAAAAGAGAAGAAAGTAAGTTCTCTTGAAAATTTCATTGAATTACTTTTCTGAATTGACTAAATGAAATAACAATCACACTGTCTCCACCATACAATGTAGTCTCAGAGTTCTTTGGGGTGTATTGTTTGTTCATTTGATTTTTATAATGACTTACTGAGAAAGGAGAAATGGGAAAACTAAGAGAACAGCACAGCTCCTTGGTAGATATTTTTCTCTTAAAGGGTACATTTAGGTAAAATGACCTGTTTTGGCTGACAGTGATTGTGAAAGAATTTTGTGACATTCTTTTTACAACATCTAAGGTGTGAACAGCATGCTATAGTACAAGTTGTATTTTATGTAAAATCAAGAAACTAAATACATCTATACACACACACACACACACACACAAACTTAATTTTTCTTTTTTCATTGTTAAGGGTGCCTTTAGCCGTTTGGACCCAACTGGAAGGTTTGAGAAAGAAATGATTGAAAGAATTCCCTGTGGTCGGCTGGGGACTGTGGAGGAACTTGCAAATCTAGCCACCTTTCCTTTGCAGCGATTATGCCTCTTGGATTAATGGGGCGGTAAGCATTGCTGTGTGTCTTCACTTTTTTGAAGGTGTGGGGAGCCCTATTTTGGAATCAGTCCTAATAATACTAAATATAAATATGATTTTAAAAGATTTAATTAGCTATAAATCATATAAAATATTTATACATTATTCATCTTAAACATCTATTCTTCAATAGATTAATTTTATTAAGTTCAAGTTGTCTTGGTTGACACTGTTTAAAGATGATCTTTAAATTGGGTAGGATTTTGTTGGAAGGAGCATTCTAACTAGAACAAATAAATTTGGATTATACCTCAGATTTATCCTTTGAAATTTGAGCTTTGATTGAAGCTACCAAGGGAGACTGCATTTATTTAGGGTATGAAGGTGGATGATGGTTGAGAGACTTTCCAGAAGGAGTGAAAAGGTTTGTGGTGTCTTTTCCAGGTCATCAGATTTGATGGTGGAGAGGAAGTATTTCTGTCAGGTGAATTCAACTCTCTAAAGAAGGTAATGCATTTGATGCATACACTACTATAGGCCAGGAGACTGGGCTCTAAATTGTGTGTAGACCCAATTAAACTGACATCGTTTCCCTCTGTCAGATCACCAAGGAAGAGTGGGACATGATGGAAAGACTCATCAGGAAGACAAAAGGCTCCTAAGATGGTTTCATTTTCATCTGGGACAAAAGGGACTAGAGGCGACACAGATGGACCATGGGCTTCTGCTTGTTTTCAGGGTTAATACATGTTTGCATTGATGATGTCTGTATTTCCAGGGATCAAACCCAGAGTGTCTGGTATGCTAGTGTGCTGCCTCTGA